>NC_047080.1:3566882-3866882 GCF_902459465.1 Asterias rubens
TATTGGTAATTATTCAAAATAATTATCAGCATGAAACCTCACTTGGTACCGAATAATGGGGAGCTGTTGATAAGTGTAAAACATTTTGAGGACTGGCTCCCTCTGAAGTAACCTAGTTTTTCGAAAAAGAAGTAATTTTCCATGAATTTGCTTTTGAAAGCACACAAGTTTGTGTGACAAGGGTGTTTTTTCTTTCATTATTATCTCGCAACTTTGACAACCAATTGAGCTCCATTTTTCACAGGTTTGTTATTTTGTGCATGTGTTGAGATACGCCAAGTGAGAAGACTGGTCTTTGACAATTACCAATAGTGTCCAGTGTCTTTAAAGGGAAGGTACACCTTTGGTAATTGTCAACTTCGACGACCAATTGAGCTCAAATTTTGACAGGTTTGTCGATTTATGCTTATTATTGAGATACACCAAGTGAAAAGACTGGTCTCATGGACTCTGCTTCTGTTGGGTGTATTATCATTTATCATCCCATTCGACTGTGTGACATGGTTCACTTGTTATTGTATTCATACAAGTCCTTTTGGTTGGTAGGAGGTTGAAACTGTCACTACCATTTCCTTGTTACTAACACAAAGGTGCAACTTTCACAGGTTTCTGTGAATGGGAACGTACGTTATTTAGTTTCGGATATTCCTTCAAACTCCTCTACACAAAATTGTGTTCAATAAAACTTGTGAAAGCTTCATAACAAGGTGTTCTATGTGTCAAACATAACATGAACAAAAAATACTTATGCAACGCTCGCATTTATATTGTAAATAATCATGAATTTCTTAGCTCTACATTGTATATTGTTAATACATTTCCACTTTATCAACAACAAGACAAGCTTTATAAAAAAAGGGGTGGGGGCTGGAAAGGGAAAAAGCAATTATGAATTTTTCAACACACTTGAGCTGCCAAAGCCAAATCAGATTGAGGTGAAAGCACATGAACAAAAATTGTTTATGTAATGCTTGTTTGATATTGCAAATAATAATATCTTAGCTTTATACTGTTAAAAATTTTCCACTATATCAACAAATCTGACAAGCTTAGTATAAAAATAAAAATCTGAAAAATAAAAAGTAATTATGAAATCACACTTGAGATGCCAAAGCCCAATCAGAATGATTGATTGGTGGTTACTGAGGTAGATAAAAATTTGATTATGGCTTTAATAAATTGCACCACGCTGTCTTTGTAATTGCCTTTTTTTATTGAGCGCAAACAGTGTCCGCTCCTGCATGTTAGGGAACGAATTAGGCAGTATTTCATGCCATTATAGGGTGATGCGGTCTAAGTGGGAGTTAGTTTGTAGATTTTTCCTTTTGTGGAAATTAATCTGATCGGCCTCAGTCAAAATATGGAAGTGTTACAAAGGTTCTGTCTGTAAGTTCAGTGTCTTAACTATTGTAGGGGAAATGAGGGGGGGGACACCGCCCCCTCAATTGATGTCTGCCCCGACTCTTGTGAATCTATGAATTTGAGATGAAAATGACCGCAATATTTTATAGACCTTAACGTCAGTGGACACTGTTGGTAATTACTCAAAATAATTATTATCATAAAACCTCACTTGGTAACGAGTAATGGGGAGAGGTTGATAGTATAAAACATTGTGAGAAATGGCTCCCTCTGAAGTTATAGTGTTCGAGATAGAAGTAATTTTCCACGAATTTGATTTCGAGACTTCAGATTTAAAATTTGAGGTTTCGAAATCAAGCATCTGAAAGCACACAACTTCGTGTGACAAGGGTGTTTTTTTCTTTCATTATTATCTCGCAACTTCGATGACCGTTTGAGCTCAAATTTTCACAGCTTTGTTATTTTATGTATATATGATGAGATACACCAACTGTGAAGAGTAGTCTTTGACAATTACCAATAGTGTCCACTGTCTTTAATGTGTAGTCTGTTCAACATTTAGAACTATATTTCTTTTACTTTGATTATCTTCTGAAAAACGTTTCCCAATTGAAGGGTTTGAAGATGATGATAGAAAGCTTCCCTAAAAAATTACTTGCTGAGGTGCTGTAGTTTCTGAGAAATGAGTTAAAACATGGTCACAAAAATTAGTTTTAATCTCAGGATACGGATTTTTTTTAGAATGTACAATGTATTACGTGACTCTCCTGAAAACATTAATCTGTGATTTTCACCTTTTTTCCTCAAAAACTTGACGACTAATGAAGCTGAAATTTTTAGAGGTAAATTATATTACATACATCTTCATTCACAATGAGTAGGAATTCATGTCATGGCCGTAAATGTGATCTACAAAAGGTATCATTGCAAACCCTCAAACAGGTTTACAGAAAAATCAAGCCGTAGGGTTTTTTGTATTGAGGGCTAATTTAATTAACCGGCTTGTGCCATCGCTGTCAAAAGCTGGTAAGCAGCGTCGGGCTGACCATATGGCATCAAACACACACACTAAGTATATCAATAAGAGTACCGAGTTTATATTGATTCCATTCCAACGTGGAATATACCTCGAAGACGTTGTTCGATTGTATCACCAGACTCATAGTTTGCACATTTCTACGCTAAACATGAAATAACAAACTGTATCCACTACAGCAGCGAGAGAGTAATTTCTAAATTTTCGATGAGTCCAGACAACACTGGAATTACAGATACGCAGCCAGTTTGAGACGTACGTCTTAAAAACGAGATAATGAGAAAAAAACTGATACAAAAACAATAGCTGCGTCTATTGTGCGAGAAAATGAGAAATGCTGTGCACAGCGGAGCGTAGGTGATTAAATACATCCCTAGCGTAATAGGCCCCTCGGTGGGACTGGCTCCACCCCCATGCGGCAATGGAATGTTCAGTGTTAAAAAGGTGTCACACACATGTACTTTCGTTCTTATGTTTGTCTAACGTTTCAAGAGAGTTGTCAGAGGCAATTAAGTTGGAATGTCCACCACAAATAAAATACTTGTATTGGAGGGTTATTTTTGGGACCTTAATTTTATTTTTTAAAAGTGGCCTGCGTCCTGTGTCTCACTGGGCTACATTGTGTGTGTAGCATCAGGGGTAATGACTTTTATCCTGAATATGTCATATTTAGACAAACACATATGATTGGTAGTTTTTTCATGAGATAGTTTTGTGTTGTGGCAGAGCCGTCTACTGCATCAGACACAAGCTACGATTGTTGAATCATCAGAGTGTGGGTTTCAATTCCAAATCATGAGATTAACCATAATTGCTTCTCTTCACCTAGATGTGTACCAGTGGGAAACTGAGAGGGCTGAGACAGTAGTGTTTGGTTAAAGGCACTGGACACTATTGGTAATTACTCAAATTAATATCGCGATATTCGATAATATCGTGATATCGCCCAAGCTTAGTGCATCACAAGGTTATGTCCAAATAACATGTCTCAGACGACATCTAGCATGACCTTTAATTGCTTTATAGGAGGACTTAGTTCAAAACGCTACGGTATATCTACACTGACTTCGAGTGGCAGTTGGTATAAAGGCCAATGCAAACAATATGGTCTTACAAGTCAAACTCGTGCGCCCACTCAATCAATTAATAAAGAGTCATACAAAAGAGACTATTATTTATAAGGCGTTCGAGTCAATTAAAAAAGGTTTCCAATCTCACAGTTGCGAGATATAAAAGCACATTGTGCCTTATGTGGACCTCTTATATTCTCCAGTCCACACCCCCCCCCCTCCTCCCCAGCCACACACACACACAAACACCAAAATAAATAAATACAATAAACAAAACAAAACAAAAGCAACAACGTTTAAAGGGAAGGTACACTGTTGGTCATTGTATGCATATTACGCATATATACGTATGCATAAAATAACAAACATGTGAAAATTTGGACTCAATTGGTCATCAGAGTTGGGAGCAAATGATGAAAGAAAAAACACCCTTGTTTGACGAATTTGTGTGCTTTCAGATAGGAATAAAAGACTTCTAGCTAGAAGTCTTTTATTATTTTAGTGAGAAATCACCTCTTTCTCAAAAACTACGTTACCTCAGAGGGAGTCGTTTCCCACAATGTTTTATACTATCATCAGCTCTCCAATGCTAGGTACCCAGTCAGTTTTTAAGTTAATATTTGTTTTGAGTAATTACCAAACGTGTACCTTCCCTTTAACAATCTGGCAAGAATAATTGGTTAGTGTCTACAAACCCTAAAAGTATGTATAAGCCCACAATCTCCATTCCCCAACAAACCGATAAATAAAATAAATAACCCAATAAAATATGTATTACAGAGTCCTTTATTTTAATACTGCATGTGACCTTGGTTAACAGCTCAGACTACCTCTGCAATAACCTTTAAAGGCTGTGGTGGAATCGATCCAATCTCTGATACACTCAATATTTTTTATTAGGGCCTTACCAGGACTACATTACTAGCTGATAAGTAACGACTAGGAAGCGTGTAAAAACTAGTGTCTTTATGTGGACTGTTACATGAAAGAACAGTCGATATACCTCAACAGGCCTGTATACTTTGTTTTTTGAAAGGGCACCCACGAGGAAATTGTAAAAGACAATCACTAGGGGGTATGGAGGCAATTGCTTCGTCGCCTTTGTGAAGTACCAGGCCTGCCTCAAATCTTATACAAACTTACCTTATCCGCATCAAATACGTTGAAGACAAAACTGGCAAACTTGGAAGGGTCCCCATTGGGGAAGAATTGTTGGTATATCGTCTGGAATTCCTATATAGCAGATAACAAGAAATATAAGTTATAAGAGGCACATCAATCAAGAACGGCTTTGAGAATAATATCTAAACTAGGGCAAAATGACATCAAACTCTTGTGCTATTCCCCACTGCTCTGATCAACCCACAAAATTTAATAGGATGTAATCAATCTATCTGGGATGAAAATATTAATTAGGTTTTAAACCCAACTCTAATGATCTGTTTAATGAATAAGCTTTTATTTAAGGTATTCAATCACTATCTCGTCAAATTTCTATACAACATTACAAATCGCCTCTCTCTTTCTTTGTAGGCAGGAAAAAAAATTAACCTATATCTTTTAAACAAGTTAGCCAATACAAGTGTATCCTTAGAATATAATACATGTATGTCTCTGTAAGGAGTGCACTAGCGGCATTTGAACCTGTTACATAATTGACACCAGATGTGGGGATACACTGGCCGGTATTTTAATTTTTTTCAAATATTTTGTGCCAAAACACTACACCCTTCCACAGCTACCCAAGTTACAAGAAACACACTAAATTGTTTTGTAAAACAAGTGAAGGTTTATTCTTTTCCCCAACTACGAAGCACATGGTACAGTGGGTTGTTGGTTTGAATCCCAGGGGTGGTGGGTTCGAATTCTAAATTGCCAGTTAGATTACTGCAGGGCTTGGTAAGCACTGAGTATACTGTTCTCATAACACATTGGTTTGTAAGACAAGATAAGGTTTGTTCGTTTCCCTGATAACAAAGCAATAAATTGGTTTTTGGTTTTGAATCCCAGGAGCAGGGGTTTGAATCCCTCCTAAATTGCCCGTTAGATTTCTGCAGGGCTTGGTAAGCACTGAGTATAACGTTCTTATGTCTGGGTAAACAAAAATCCATAATATTGTTTTATCCTCGATGTAATCATTACATCAATTAACGATTTACAGAGACTAGGTCGTAGTTCGAGACAGACAGAAATCCAACCTTCAATACGAGACGACATCACCAATAATAATGATACACAGAGACAAGGTACCAGACTAGGTAACAGACTGAGATAGACAGAAATCCATCACTGCCAACCTTCAATACGAGACGACATTACCAATGATGATACACAGGGACTAGGTACCAAACTAGGTAACAGACTTAGACAGACAGAAATCCATCGCAGCCAACCTTCAATACGAGACGAGATGACATCACCGATGATGACACTATTCAACCTTACTCTCATTCCCCCTGACCCTATTAACAATCGAGTCTCGTCCATGTCAGATAAACACAAGGGCTTGGCATCTCATAAGCGACCATCAGGCACCCTCCTCCTCTAGGGTCCACCTGCTTCAGCAGGTTTTAAAGGCACTGGGGTGGATTTCACAAAGACTTAAGACTAGTCTTATCTCATCTTGATATATCTTTTCTGTATGGTATTCTTTAAACTGATCGCTCTTGAGTGATAAAAATTATGTATTTTATTTGTTGATACTGCAGTAAATAAAAAGAACCTTGAACCTAGAAGTTAGGAGGAGTTACTCATCTTTTCTTTATGCTCTAATTTGGGTGTGTTTTCTTTCATTATTCTCTTGCAACTTCGATGACCAAGTGAGTCCAAATTTCCACAGATTTGATATTTCATGCATTATATGTTGGGATACACCAAGTGAGAATACTGTTCTTTGACAATTACCAAACGTAACTAGTGCCTTTAAAGCGACATGTTATGTCCTCATGAACTATTTCAGTCAAGGCATTGGAGACAACAAGCGGCCATTTGATTGCGTTGGGAATCAATGAAATTAACATTGCCGCGATATGGAATCCTCGTCAAACAGAATAATACAGACCGGTATAGTTTGGCTTTTTTTGTATGCCCTCAGGTTGTGTCAGGAGGGGGAAAGGGGGGAAGGGGGGATGGTAAGGGGAGACTGTTTTCACACCAAATTGACAATCATGTACCGCATGAGTAAATACTATCTGGAAAAACAGGCCAGAGGTAGCTAGAGGATGAGTCTGAGTGTTTGAATACCGTACTCTTCTCAGGCGGGTTTATAGTTTTATTGATTTCCAAAGATAACGCTTGCTTTATTTCCTTCCATTTTCTCATTCCGCTCACTCGGGATGTTCTCTAATCAACAATCTTGACTTATTGATGCCGGCTGATGGAAAAGGAGAGAGAGAATGTCGTTGCCATAGGGGTTATGGGTTTGGGATTGAGCAGGCGTTTCCGTCTGCTCCAGAAAGAAGAATTCACAGAAGTTGTATAGAAATATAATTGATTGATTCTATTTTTACGACATGTGTCACCAGCAATGTTTTGAATTAATTTGATACACTGTTGATTTTAAGCCAAGCTTGGCATCACACGGCTAGGGTTCCAATAGCATGACTGATACTTCATTCTTGTATGGGCAAGTATTTTGCTCTCAGTAAAAGGCGCTTCAAGGAAGAGTAAAAAAAAAAATTACATTTCAAGGGCGCAACAAGTCTAGAGGCATTTACCCTGAAGAAGACCAAGAGCCACTCAAGGCACAGGGCTACAAAAAAGCCAAAGTAAAGAGAAAAGGTAGAAAAGCTAATGGATAAATGCTATGGAATGAACCTTATCGATGTATTATACCATAGTAGGTACGTGGGTGGCCGGGGCCGACAGCTGGCAGACTCACTGATAAAAAAACAACACATCGTGTCAATGATAACCAGAACACTGTCATGGGAGAGATTGAGTTGGGCTTACTAAGAAAAACCATCAAGAGCACACACAAAACTTTACACACAAATAAAGAAGACAGCTTTAGTTCAAAGCTCGAGTTGAGCAGTTTGCTGTTATTTTGAGACAAAACAGTCAAACTACAAGATTCCTAATCTACTCTACTGCACAATCATTTTTACCACTTCAAGTATTCCTGTCCTTTCTCTAAACAAATGCCTTCTAACTGTTATTCTTTCAGGCTTTGTTATGATCTCTAGAATGGAGTACTTCATAAAAAAAAATTTCAATGTGTTTAAGGCAATCAACCTTTATTGTGTGGCAGGCAAGTGCTTTATCCAAATGAACGAAGATACTTGAACCTCATTCCATCAAGCTTGGCATTTAAGACTCTCTTCAGACGATCAAATTCACCCCAAAACTCTGACAACTTTAGCCCACAGCCAAACGCGCTGTCATAAGCCGCTTCCTGTTTGCACTGACGCCATGGAAACCGCTGAAAATACCTGGACAAATGCAGCTTTTTTTATTTCTTTCATGGGTTTTAGAAGTGCCGGGAGGCTATTGCGATGATAATCAAGATGTAGGGGCTCTTTAGCCCTCTGAGGAAGATGCAAGTCTCAGCCCATCAACCTCTCAAAACCACTGGCCTCTCTAAATCATCGGCCCTCTCCACTTTTTATCTCTCTCGTTCACTCTCTATTGCCAAATTATGGGGAAAAGAAGCTTCAGTCCACTTGAGGCTAGATTCTATTGGCAAGGCTGGACGGATTTCAGCCATTAGAAAACTAATAAACCAATGGTGTTACTGATATTCATTATAGTAGGGAGTAGTTGCTGACGGTGAAAGTGCTTTCCAAGCTGGACAGTGTTTTCTGCATAAACAACTGGACTCAACAAACTAAAAAACCTCTGGACTGTTTACTATCACTTATGTGAAGAAAATGACAGTTTTCATGGGGGTTCATTACTTCACAAAACAACTGATTATGCAGAAGTGGAAACAATCGAAGAGTAACACTTCCAAGATTCAAATTTTTGGGGCACAAAAACTGATGTTTTTTAACAAAACAAAATTACTTTGAAGTGAAATGTTTCTTAAAATAATTTATACTATTGAAAGCTGCTATATATGCTTCTAACCAAAAGATTGTATTGCCACTCATTTTAAGAGAGGTTATCAATTGTATACCTTCCCTTTATTATGCAGAGTTTTAAATTTCATCAAAGTTTCACCAGGCCATTTTTTTGCTTCACATCATTCTCCAGCAACAATAGAACAACACTTGCTGTATGTTTTTTGTACAGATTTCTTTACGATCATACTTACTTCTTTTCTAAGGGCTCCACTGGGGCAGTCTTTCATGAAGTCTCGGTGCCTGTGGAAAACAGATATATACCTAATATAATCTTTTGAAAATGACATCGTCGCCTAAACATAATTCCTGACTAAAATAGAAAGTCATTTGTTCAAGCTAGGAAATGTCATTGAAAACGACTAATGTTGGAAACATTGGATCTAAAATCTTGTTCATTTGACAAATTACTTTGTTTTTCTGTGTTTAGATTATATTATGAAGCCATTTAAACAAAATTTGGAGTAGGTTGGTCAAAACAAGTTAAACAAAAAAATTCTCAAAATTTGTTCATTAACTATTCTGACTGCCCCTAACCTGCCTAACAGTAATCTTACTCATGTCCCATGAACAATTTACCTTAGTTCAAATGAGAGCCCTATAAACAAGGTTTTCTTTTTTGATAGCCTAAAGATGGTCCATTATTGTGACAAATTGCAGTTCGTTATCCAGAATTAATGATTCTAAAATTAATAATAATGATCTGTGCACAGCTCCTTCCACCTGATCTAACACTAGTTATTTTTATTATTCATTTCCTTTTTAGTTATTACTCTTTCGTGTTCTTGTGGTTTGGGGCTGCTTGTTTTTTCAATAAATAAAAGACATGACCTTAAAGGCACTAGACACAATTGGTATTTACTCAAAAAATTATTAGTATAAGAACTTACTTCATAACGAGCATCGGAGAGCTGTTGATAGTATAAAACATTGTGAGAAATGGCTCCCTCTGAAGTTACAAAGTTTTTTAGAGAAAGAGGTAACTTCACTCAAATAATAAAATACCTCAGCTGAAGCCTTTTGTGTGTCTGAAATCCCACGTAGTAATGCAATCAAGGGTGTTTTTTCCTCTTTTCATTTTCATTATTCTCATTACAACCAATTCAGCCTAAATTTTCATTGATTTGTTATTTTGTGCATATATGTTGGGACAAACCAAGTTAGAATACTGGTCTTTGACAATTACCAGACGCGTCCAGTGCCTTTAAAGAAACCATAGCGATAGGTAATGGTCGTGTATTGTTAAAGACATTTGGCTGGCTGCCGCATACACTTTTGGCTGGTTACCATGCATGGTTACCATGCGATGTGAGGGTACTTCACACAATGGCTTTATGATAACAACACAGTACAAGGGCAAAGACTCCTATTACACAACGTCAAATTCTTGATATAATGTCAAAGTACAGATAATGCTTGAACAGATGAGTTTGTGTTTTTAAAGCAAGATTTAAAGGATTTGGGTACCTTTTCAAAACGTCCATAGATTTACATTAAACTTACAGGGTTTGAAGATAATGACAGTGGATAGCTTCCCTTCAAATTTTTCTTACTGAGGTGCTGTAGTTTTTGAGAAATGAGTAAAACAATGTCATGAAAATACGTTTGTAAACGATTAAAATAATTTTCATTACATTGTTTTACTCATTTCCCCAAGACTACAGCACCTCAGCACGTAGTATTTTAATGGAAGCTTTCTACTATCATTATCTTCAAACTGTGTAAGTTTAGTGTAAATCTGTGGACATTGTGTTTTTTGTCCTACAAAAGTTACATACATGTAGACCCTTTAAGCAAAGAACCACCAAAGGCATAAATGGTATGATCAGGTAAAGCAACGATTTTGTGTGACAAACCTCTATGAATTTAGTACAAAGTTATTTCATTCTGCAAATTGCATTTTTTGATAAACAGGCTACTTCTACACTTACCATTGCTGTAATTCTTTCTTGTCAACTGCAAACAAAAAAGGGTAAAGAAATGTACAAAATTAAAAGATGTAGCCTACAGGGTGAAAACTAATCAGTAGTTTCAATCTGAAAGTTGTCTGAAACTAGTTTGTCACATTGATGCATTGTTGAATACCAGTGCTCAGTGCTGGGTATGTTAATTTTTCTTGAAACAAAGGACAACATTGGTACGATAGACAGCAAGTTGGCAAAGTTGCTTCCATATATACATTTCCAATGACAATGCACTTGCTATGTCCCTAGTTCTTAATTCTTTCTAGAATGTATGTTCATTGATGAGTTCTGTATTTTTGCTTTTGCTTTAAAAAAAACCCAGAAGATCAAACGAAGTATGAACCATTCATTTAAAGGCAGTGGACACTATTGGTAATTGTCAAAGACTAGCCTTCACAGTTGGTGTATCTCAACATGCATAAAATAACAAACCTGTGAAAATTTGAGCTCAATCGGTCATCGAACTTGCGAGATAATAATGAAAGAAAAAACACCCTTGTCACACAAAGTTGTGTGCGTTTAGATGGTTGATTCGAGACCTCAAGTTCTAAAGCTGAGGTTTCGAAATCAAATTCGTGGAAAATTACTTCTTTCTTGAAAACTACGTCACTTCAGAGGGAGCCGTTTATCACAATGTTTTATACTATCAACCTCTCCCCATTACTCATCACCAAGTCAGGTTTTATGCTAATAATTATTTTGAGTAATTACCAATAGTGTCCACTGCCTAAGACAAGGCAGTGTGAAAATTAAGTTATTGAGTAAGTCCAGGTCCGAATAAGCCTTTACAGCTATGGCTAAACTGTTGCTAGAAGAGTCAAGATATTTTCCTTCCTACAATGTTGGGTCCCTTTAAACTGAACCTGAAAGTGACTGGCCTTTTGTAAATGTCTGTAACCTGTTACCATCATGGTATTGTACCTGAACTCCTTGCATAATTAACCAACAGCATCCCACAAAGATCTGGTGGGGAGCACGCTGAGCGTGATGCAAATTACATTATTTCTGGTATGGCTCCTATGTGTACGTGTCCTATCACAGATCTAGTATTACAATGATCTATAGGCAATTGTCTGTGTTGAATGCCGACTGATGACTTCTACTTAAAAGATTGGGGTACTTGTTTGTAACACAAAACACAATGTCCACAGATTTGCATTAAACTTACACAGTATGAAAATAATGATGGTAGAAAGCTTCCCTTAAAATATAACATGCTGAGTTGCTGTAGTTTTTGAGAAATGAGTCAAACAAGTCTAAAAAATATGTTTGGTCTTATTTTAGCATGCAAAACGTTTTTTCATGAGTTTGTTTTACTAATTTTTCAAAAACTACAGAACCTCAGCTAGTAATATTTTTAGGGAAGCTTTCTACCTTCATTATCTTCAGACTCTGTAATTTTAATGTAAATCTGTGGACATTGTGTTTTGTGTTTTACAAAAAGTACCCGAACCCTTTAAGAAATGTCTGGGTTATCTCTTGACATAAAACATGAAGTGATTTCACTGGACTTGACTTAAACAATGTTCGTCTAAAGTCCACGTTTCCTCAATTCTTTCACTTACTCTGTCCCTTCCCTTGTATTATTATTAAGTATCATTTAATAGCTGAAAATAGAAAATAGGCCAGATTATAATGAAAAGGAAAATGTTTTGCTCTGCAGATGTGTGTACTTCATGTGTCGCAATTGCAGTTGCGTATTGACCCTGTTTTTGCGCAGCTGTTCCATCTTTTTCCTCAGAGGAAGGGTATTAGTTGTTAATTGTTGTGGTGAGACGTCCTTGTACTGTAGAGGTGCTGCTCGCCTGTTTGCCTTGCTACCGCTCATTAGCTTTTTTATATAAAAATATTACACTAATGTGTGTTAGCACTGTATACTCAGTCAAAACACACTGGACACTATTGGTAACTGTCAAAGACTAGCCTTCACAGTTAGTTGGTGTATCTCAACATATGGATACAATAACAAACCTGTGAAAATTTGAGCTCCATCGGTTGTCGAAGTTGCAAGATAATATGAAAGAAAAAAACACCCTTGTCACACGAAGTTGTGTGCTTTCAGATGCTTGATTTTGAGACCACAAATTCTAAACTTGAGGTCTCGAAATCAAATTTGTGGAAAATTACTACTTTCTCGAAAACTACATTACTTCAGAGGGAGCCGCTTCGCACAATGTTTTATACTATCAACCTCTCCCCATTACTCGTTACCAAGAAAGGTTTTATGATTATAATTATTTTGAGTAATTACCAACAGTGTCCACTGCCTTAAACTGAATACTGTGAACAAAATTCACAGGCAGATTACTTCAGCAAGTTATATTTTATGGACAATTTAAAAAGCTTTCTACCGTCATTATCTTTAAACCATGCAAGTTTAATGTAAATCTGTGTACGTTTGTGTTTTGTGTAATACAAAAAGTACCCAAACCATCTAACTTGATATGGGACCCTTTGCCTCCGTTGTCAGATCTTCTAATAATATCCTAACCACAAAGTATTTTCACTTTCACTTTCACATTTGGATGGAGTCACTCGCGTTTATTACCGAGTCAAATTCTTAAAAATATTTATCTTTGAGTTAGGTCATGCAGTTTCTGCTGCAAAATGACTTTGAAAAAAAAAAAACGATTGACACTTGAGTGCTATTCACACGATGGCATTTTAACTGGGGTTCCTTGCTTAATTTTAGCATAGTTGTAAAATGTAGCAATGTTTGACAATTTTTTGCACAAGAACTTGAACAGTAGAAACAACTGATGTCCTTTCACACGAGGTACAATGTAAAATTACACAACCATGCTACAATTTAGCAAGAGACCCTTGTTTAATTTCTCTCATGTGAAAGGGGGTTAAATGACAGCCGAGGTAGGTTTGTAAAGATCTAGGCCCCTATTTGATTAGCTGATATGTTACAGATCGAGAGATTGTTAATTACTCTAGTAGCCAGAGTTAATTGCTTAATTGCATTGAGTGTCAATTTTTATTGGTTTGAGTTTTACTACTCTAATTAACCATTATTCATCAGACTGACTGTTCTGGAGGAACAAGTTACAATTGCATGGTACAGTTATTATGCAGTTTATATTTATTGGCCAAGGGAGTGAATATTTTACAGGAAATGGTTAAGTTATTTACAAATTGATAATTAACCAGTAAATTGTATACCGCCTTCTTTTGAAGTTTTACACACACAAAAATTGGTATTAAATTACAGAAATTTCCAAAACTATTTTGAACGTAGCCGAGCGATCCACTTTATTTCAAAGTTATTACACTGCACGATTGAGTCATGCAGCGTCTTTTTCAAATTTTGTTGTCACCCCCCCCCCCACAAAAAAAACTAGAAACAAAAATAAAAACATTTAAAATATTACCTCTGGCTCTTGCCTTTTGTGGAAAAAAATGTTGAACCTAAACTCTTAAGTTATATTTAACTTGAACTCAAAATAACATTTCAATCAAAACAGTTAGCGAATTTATTATATATAAGCTTGGGTTTCTCTGGTGTAATTTGTGGCTAAATATTATAAAGTCAAAAATATTATTATTATTTTTTTTTTTTTTGGGGGGGGGGGATTTTTACCATCATAATTTAATTAATAAACAAATCCACTGCCGTCGCTGGTAAAATAAAACTAGGATTCTAGGAACTACTATAAATATATAATATAAGTTAATAACACATGACATTTGACAACTTGGCTTAGAATTCTACATTCCCCCAAACTAGCACACACTAATCAATATACCAGTCTACATAATTATGTACATGTTGATATTATCAAAAGAAATAAAAAAGTTCTTACAATAAGTGCATTCTTGCAACACCTTTATTTCCGTAGTGCTCAGCTTACTGGAGTTCTTCCCCATGGCAGAAGGACTGAATAAAGTTCCTACACAGACATAGGCTTCAGAAAACCAAAACCAGTTGCTTGTGTAAATATCTTGTTCCCAAAATGTGTGTTCTTCCGTGTAGAAACATGACAACAGAGCTCACAAATTCTCACTCACACGACAGTCGCCATGTTATTGTGTACAGTTCAACAGAACCCGCCGTGTGTGTGCTGTTCACTGTATGTAGTGTGTAATGTACACAACATGTAGTTCATGTTTACACACTGTGCAGTGCGGGCACATGATGGCGCCATTTAACAAGAAAAAGGAAAAAGACGGGGGCCTGGAAAAATATTAATTTAGGTGTGTACGTGTAGAGAGAGGGCGCGCTAACAATTGTTTGTTGTTATAAACCTGGCCAGTTTTTATTGTTACGATCATATTTTCAGCGCTCCGTTTCAAGCCCATTTGCTGGTTGTAATTATTTCAGCTTGAAGGACTAGTGTCATTGACAAATCCTCTGTAAAATACCTTCGCTATACTCCTTGAATCAACACAATTACTGAACATTGGTGGTAAGTTGAAGGAGTTACGTTTTTAGTTTTGTGCATGGAGGTTGAAATAGAGTTGAGACTTGATTCAACATTTGATTGCACGTGTTAGAGCTTGTCGCCCTTAAAAAATGTGTGCTTCGAGTGTTGGCCCCGACTGCATCCCCGGCCCGCCCTCTGGATAACTTTCCGTATGGCGCCACCACTTTTTCACTCATTTTTACAAAAAGGGATATCTCATTGAGGTAAATTAGATACTATATTATTTCATTTAGAATGAAAAAGTGGTGGCGCCATACGTAAACTTTTCCCAAGCATCATGAAGTGTTATAATCTTTTGAATTATAAATTCTCACAGTTTTTGCTGTTAATTTCCCCCAATTTGTCACTACACCGTTAGCGTTGTAACCATATTATTGAGAGTACATAAATTGATTGCCAATAGTTGTGATAACGTAACCCTCCTGCCGACGGCGTAGCAGGAGGCGTAGCAGGAGGGTTATGGTATCGCAACTACATGTACATGTAAATTGCCATATGATTTTGTGCACGCTCTTTCTGGTGTAATTTGATGAAGAATCTACGAGCTAACAATCACTCGTTTTAAGCTTTAGGCTAAGCCTCTAGCAACATTGTCGATGTCATGATGAACCACTACAAGCATCTACCAGCATGTAACAGAGAGAGTCACTTTGCAGCATTTACTGAAAAACAGCGTCCTTTTAATACACTCTACACTGTTTTAGTGCAATCTATTTGGCTGCAGTGATAAACAGCAAAGCCAATTAATCCCGTCACTCTTACTAGGCTTGTCAAAACGGGGTACTGGTGCTTTAAAAATTTAAATTGGAAATAACTTTCCATGGTGGTGGTACATTATAACAAGAAAGAGGAAGTAGGTTTTGAAAGTTTGCATGGTGGAAAAAACATGTAATAAGGTTTGCAATAACACGTAATGATAATCTCTAAATGAGTTGGGGTGGTTCTGAAAAAAAAACGTTGGTTTCAACTCGACATTTCGATCAGTATGCTCTGATCGTCTTCTGGAGAAAAGGAGAAGCCTTTTCAAAAGCAAAGATTTTCTCCAGAAAATGATCAGAGCATACTGAATGAAACATTTTCAGAATCATCCCAACTCAATTAGAGATTATTATTACATGGTGTTACTGCAAACCTTGAGGTTGGTGCATGGTGTGACCATGGAGGTAGAATTTCTATCTCCATGGTGTGACTGGTAACACAATGCATACTGATATAGGAGCCATAAATTTTACTAAAGTTTCAAACAGTAAGCTTAGCCCAACAGACAATGACTTACTACTTACCAGTGCTACAGTCAAAGCTCCAAATGTCATCAGGATAATGCCAGCATGGAGTGAGGCTCAATCATGGGATCAGCTCAATTGAATTGGAACTGGATGGGAGTCTGGGAGCACTGAAGTGTGACGGCTGACTGGAAGCTGCAACCACATACATTACTTAACAAACTTACAATGGAGCTCATGATGGTGCATGATTATGAATACATGGTGTTAAAGCATAAACTTGCAATACCCCCTAGCTACCCCAAGCCCTCTACATGTACATGTGGATCAAAGCACTTCACACTCACAGCATCATTATCACCAGTACTTACATAGAACACTCCTCAATCTTTCTAAACTGCCTAAATATACCACCCCTGCTTATTTAGTGCCAAGGGGGGAATCCAACACAATACTGTCTCAGCCCTCTAAAAGTCCCATTTGTACACCTGGGTTAAGAGAAGCAATTAAGTTTAAAATCCTTTGTTAGGACACAAATTTCATGACCAGGGGTGGATTTCACAAAGGTAGTCCTAACTTAGGACTAGTCCTACGCAATGCTAAGAGATAGGACCAGTCCTAAGTTAGGATGAGTTACTGGTCCTAACTTAGGACCAATCCTATCTCTTAGCATTGCTTAGGACTAGTCCTAAGTTAGGACTACCTTTGTGAAATCGACCCCAGGAATCAAACTCACTTTTTGATGATTCAGCCATCTAAACTTCAGTCCGATGCACTGGACCGCTTGTTCAATACACAGCTGTTGTGAAAACATTACATTGTACCAATTAAATGTTCCAGTTTGCCATTTCTTTTACATGGTTAATGCCAGTATGTTTTTAAGTATAGGGTAAACTTACAAAGAGCAGAAAAAAATCATCCTTACAAAGTGAAGTTTTTAGCCCGGTTCATACTTCATGCGAATGCGAAGCGATTTTGACGTGAATCTGACAGCAGCGATATTCGCAAGTGAGTTGAGCAAAGTTGAACTGCTGCGAATTTTTCGGTTGCGAATTTGTGACGTCAACATTCGTATCGCATTCGCAGGAAGTATGAACCGGGCTTTATGTGGAGATGTGAAACATGGACAGTGATTCAGAGTCGAGCTAGCAAAACATAAAATTGGCCGACACTTATTTGTTTTTGGTTTCCCAACGCCTCCTCTTCAGAGCAGAGGCGTTTGTGGGTCCCCAGACCCACGAGGGGGTTGGTGACCGAACCGAGAGACCCTGCACTTCACTCTTGAGGGGGTACTGCAAATTTCTTCTAGTAAGGGGCATGCTATGAGGAAATAGTGGAAACTTCCAAAGGGCACCTCGGCAAAATCACAGGGCACCACTTAGCTGATGGGTTATTTCGAGGCCTTGTGTAACCATCACAGTAGAGTTTGGGCAATTAGTTTAAAATAATGTAATTTTCATGTTTTTTTTACTGCTAGCATGTCATCAGGATACTGGAGTTTACTCAAACATCTTGTTGGCATAATTGTATTATGGATGCTTTGATTTTGGTTCCGTCTGTCTGTGTCTGACTATTTTGTTTTCATCTCTAGTTTGGACAAACTCCCGTAAGAGCATGTTTTCAAATACGTAGGATATAGCTTCCTGGACTTGGTCCTCTTCTTGAAGTTCTATCAACGGCTAAAACAAAATCAGTACACCATGTGTGTCTTGAACAAGCTGCAGCGGCATGACATTTATTTGTGTATTGTCATTATGGTCAAAATTATTTAATTCAAGATTTCACGGAGAGCAGTGCATGATGGTACGAGACGTCTAGGGGTTCCCTCACAGGTTGTTTGAGCATTTAATAACTCCTTCCGTATATGGCTTCATCATTCGTGGGAGGAAACGGCAAAGAAGAATCTTTGGATCTTGAAGAAATACCCACAAAGTTTAAGACAGCTAGGAGTGGGCAGGCCCATAAGCTTTAAAAGGGCAAGGACACCAAGGCATTTTCTCCTTAGTAAAGGGCACCCTTTGAGAAAGTTGTAACTTTCTATCAGAGCATTTAAAGTGCACCAAGGCAATCATTAGGGGGCATGGAGGCAGTCGCCTTCATTGCCTGAGCAGGAACTTTTGGTTTGAAAAACTGTTCTTCGTTAGTTTGTTTGGTTGGTGTCATTGTCACGATTGTTGTTCGTAAACAGTGAAAAAAATGTCCCTATTCTTTTTCTTTTACCCCCCTTTCCAGCCAAAGATGCCAAACCGGAGGGATGTAAAGAAGAGGCGACGGTTCCCGACAGCAAAAGTGCAAGATAACCCTTTGGCAAAACACAGGAAGGAACATTTCAACCACATGGCCGCGTCTGCATTTATGGCAGCAGTTAAGGCCAACATTGACGATATTTCAGCCACCAAGAATAACTGCAATGATCCATTGATGAGGAAGAGCAAAGGCTGGGAAAATGTTCGGGCAACAGTGAATTTATATTCCTCATCCCCACGAACCGCCAAGGAGCTACAAAAGAAATGGTGCGACCTGAAGTGTAGAGCCAAACGGAGAGTATTGTGGATAAGGAAAAACAGCCATGTGGCCAACTTCTCGGATGGACACAGACTGAACAAAACTGACGAGCAAGTCTGTCAACTGCTCGCTAAGTTCGATAAAGATTATGATGTGGATCATGAGGAGTCATCTGATGATGAGCAATTGATGAATTATTCTTCTGAAGATTTAGAGCAAGGCTCTGCGGAGAGAGATGACTTAAATGAATCCCATCCTCATCCAGTTAGAAAAGCTCTTAACTTGAAGAAGGAGGCACCGGATTATGATGAATATGAAGACGGGGACTATGGGAGCTGCTCATCTTGGGACAATCAAGAGATGATGAGTGAAGCCAGGGGTGGTTCCCAGGATGAAGTCAGGGGTGGTTCCCAGGTTGAAGCCAGGGGTGAGCCCGGGAGTGGAGCTAGGGGAGAACCACGGAGTGGGGCAAAGGGAGGGCCTCGCATTGGAGCCAAGGAAGGGCCTCGGAACAGAGCGGGGGTCGAGCCCCGGAGTGAGTCTTATAGGGAACCCGGAGCTGGAAGGAGAGACGATCCTGGCTGGAAGGTATTAGAAGTACAAGTAGGCATCCAGAATACTTGAAATAACTTACACAGTAATAATAAATGCAGGCCTGATACTTCACGAGGGCAACAAAGGAGATTGCCTCCATGCCCCCTGGTCAAATTGCCTTGGTGCCCTTGAAATGCCCCAGTAGAAATTTGCAATCTCTGCATGCCATTTACCAAGGAGAAAATGCAAGGTGGCCATGACCTTTTGAATCATTCAGGCCTGTAAATGTGCAAAATTACGTCTCAAAATTTGAGTGTTCTTGGGAAACAACTGCCTAGAGCTACTACTGAACAGTTTTAACAACTGAATTGTGTGAAGTGTCAAGTTCATACGAGTTTGGGAAAGGTGCTTTTGTTAGCGGACAAGGGAGGCTGAGAAGAAGAAGGAAGTATGAAGAAAGAAGGGAAAAAAGAACAAAAATAAGGTGTTCCGGGCTGTTGGCGCACTCCTAATTAAATATTCCAGTTTATATTCCAATATTCGTTAGTTTGTTTAGTTGGTGTCGTTGTCACGATTGTTGTTCGTAAACAGTGAAAAAAATGTCCCTATTCTTTTTCTTTTACCCCTCTTTCCAGCCAAAGATGCCAAACCGGAGGGAAGTAAAGAAAAGGCGACGGTTCCCGACAGCAAAAGTGCAAGACAATCCTTTGGCAAAACAAAGGAAGGAACATTTCAACCACATGGCTGCGTCTGCATTTATGGCAGCAGTTAAGTCCAACATTGACGATATTTCTGCCACCATGAATAACTGCAATGATCCATTGATGAGGAAGAGCAAAGCATGGGAAAATGTTCGGGCAACAGTGAATTTGTATTCCTCATCCCCACGAACCGCCAAGGAGCTACAAAAGAAATGGTGCGACCTGAAGAGTAGAGCCAAACGGAAAGTATTGTGGATAAGGAAAAACAGTCATGTGGCCAACATCTCGGATGGATACAGACTGACCAAAACTGACGAGCAAGTCTGTCAACTGCTCGCTAAGTTCGATAAAGATTATGACGTGGATCATGAGGAGTCATCAGATGATGAGCCATTGATGAATAATTCTTCTGAAGATTTAGAGCAAGGCTCTGCGGAGAGAGATGACTTAAATAAATCCCATCCTCATCCAGTTAGAATAGCTCTTAACTTGAAGAAGGAGGCACCGGATTATGATGAATATGAAGACGGGGACTATGGGAGCTTCTCATCTTGGGACAATCAAGAGATGATGAGTGAAGCCAGGGGTGGTTCCCAGGATGAAGTCGGGGGTGGTTCCCAGGTTGAAGCCAGGGATGAGCCCGGGAGTGGAGCTAGGGGAGAACCACGGAGTGGGGCCAAGGGTAGGCCTCGGATTGGAGCCAAGGGAGGGCCTCGGAATGGAGCGGGGGTCGAGCCCCGGAGTGAGTCTTATAGGGAACCCGGGGCTGGAAGCAGAGACGATCCAAGCTGGAAGGTATTAAAAGTACAAGTAGGCAGGCATCCAGAATACTTGACATAACTTACACAGTAATAATAAATGCAGGCCTGATACTTCACGAGGGCAACAAAGGAGATTGCCTCCATGCCCCCTGGTCAAATTGCCTTGGTGCCCTTGAAATGCCCCAGTAGAAATTTGTAATCTCCTCTAGCCATTTAGAGAAAATGGCAATGGTGGTGGCCTTGACCTTTCGAAAAGTTCCATTCAGGCCTGTAAATGTGAAAAATTAAGTCTCAAAAATAGGACAGCGTTCTTGGGAGATAACTGCCTAGAGCTACTACTGTACAGTTTGAATATCTGAATCGAATGCATTTCTCTACAAATTTGTTATGCCTTGCTGGTGAAGCTGGATGGGCATAATTATATACCATTTGCCTCGTACTATCGCGTGTGTGTCTGTCACTGTGTAGGTTTGTCTGTCAGTGTGTTTGTGGGTACGTGCATTCAAACTATGGACTACAGGGTGCCTGGTTGGGTGAAGGTGTTTGGGTGAAGGTTGTACTAAACCTAAAACAACATTGGCGTCGGGCCTGCAGTTCAGTGTAAAATTTGATGCCTAATGTCCGTGTTTCTAAAAAAATATGTACAAGATTAATATAATGTCGTTAGAGGTGTTTCATTTAATACACTTTTGTATTTTTTTTCTTCTAGAAGAATATGTTTTCCCCTGCTCGGAATCACCTTTTTCATGGCGCAATCCATCATGATGTGCTGCGTACATGGCAATCTGGCAACGTAAACATCGACGCCTCTAGTCTAATCTATCCACTGTTTATCACGTAAGTTATGCCACCAAGATGCTATTGAAAAAAAAAAATTGTGTGCTTTTGGCTATAAAAAGCACAAAAAGAATATGGTTGGAAAGACGTTTTTAAAAATAAAATGTAATTATTCAAACAAACATTTCTTAATAGATGTTAAATTTGCATCGAACGGGGATTATAAATATTCATATTGGTTTTGCCCATATACACCAATATATGTGTATATACTCCGTACTTACCCGAGTTCTGTTTAAAAAAACACAGGCATATTACTCGGGTGGGATTCGAGCCCACGACCATTGCAATTCTAGAGCAGGGTCATACCAGACCACCGAGATTGCCCGGTTGCTTAAAACCTTTTTACTTTTTGAACCAACACGGTCCGCTATTTGCAGATCCAAATTTTTATCTAAGTGGACTGGCATGCTTCACATTTCAGTGTGGGGAGATGTGCTTACCCTGTAAGCGGAGAATAGTGGTCTTTGGTGCAGAATTTCGCAGTAAGCAGGGCCCAATTTCATAGAGCTGCTTAAGCAAAAATATTTGCTTAAGCAAAAAAATCCTTGCTTAGTAAAACCAGATTACAGGCCAAGACTCCACTCAATTGTTTTGCTAAGTAAACAACAGCTAAATACCAGTCAAAAGCAATGTATATGGAATGAAATTTCGGCCAGTAACTTGTGTAAAACAAGCAAGCTATTTTCGTGCTTAAGCAAATTTTTTGCTTAAGCAGCTCTATGAAATTGGCCCCGGACCAATGGAATTGGGCCTACAACTCAAACGTCCATTGTTTTTCGTTGTCAACGTGTTAAAGTTTTGAACATTTTGCATTGACAGGGATAATCCAAATGATGTTGAACCGATAGACAGTCTGCCTGGCCAATCTCGCTATGGAGTGAATCAACTGAATAAAGTCCTTGAGCCACTGGTCAAGAAAGGACTGAGGTCGGTTTTGCTGTTTGGAGTCCCGAGTCATCTACCAAAGGTGGGAGAACGTTATTATTAATTGTGTTTTTAGCCATATACACCGGTGTTTGTAAGCGCTGTGAACTTTACCCGAGTTCTGTGAACAAAAATCACAGGCATATTACTCGAGTAGTATTTGAGCCCATGACCTTTGCAATTCTAGAGAATGGTCTTAACCAATAAGACCACCGACCTAGCCTTGTAGTTGGAGGTAATTCAATTTTGTTTTTGAAAAAAATAGTAAAAAAATAATCTGCATTGAGTTTTTTGTTTGAGTTTGAACATTTAAGAATTTAAGAAACAAATTTGTTCACTTAATGTTTTTGAAGAAAATGTTTTGATTTCTGAATTGTTCGTTTACATCGGCAGGATGGCAATGGTTCCCATGCCGATGATGATACAACACCAGTGATTTTAGCCATCCGAAAGATCCGAGATAGCTTCCCAAGCCTCTTGGTGTGTTGTGATGTCTGCCTGTGTGCATACACCGATCATGGACATTGTGGTAAGACCTTAAAGGAACACGTTGCCTTGGATCGGTCGAGTTGGTCCTTGAAAAGCGTTCTGTAACCGTTTGTTATAAAATCGTTATGGTTAGAAAGATGTTGTAAAAGTAGAATACAATGATCTACACAAATATGCCTCGAAATTGCGTGGTTTTCTTTTTACCTTGTAAACTAACACGGTCGGCCATTTATGGGAGGCAAATTTTTGACTCCCATAAATGGCCGACCGTGTTAGTTCGCGACGTAAAATGAAAACCGTGCATTTTTTAGTGATACTTTTGTGGGTCATTATATTCTACTTTTAAAACATCTTTCCAACCATATGCATTTCATAACGAACGGTTTCAAACGCTTTTTGAAGACCCACTCGTCCGATCCAAGGCAATGTGTTCCTTTAATGTAAATAGTAGTAATACGCAGTTCTTAATACCATTTGTAAATTTGAGAGCACCACGCCCATGTGGCCTGAGACACATCACACACAATCCTCGTTAATGTTCTGGAAGAAGTTGACGAGTACCAGCATAGATAGATAGATAGATAGATAGATAGAATAAACCACAACGTAATGGTAGCAACATAATCAAATTTGTTGAATTTGTTTAAAACAAACAACTTATTATGAGAGGTATTCTATATAATTGAAAGTTTGCAGAAAATGTGGATTTTGTTAAAACATCTGTGTTTCAATTTAGTGTTTTACTAACATTCCGACGACCATGCCAACCAAGGCAACAAAAGAAAGGTCTATTGTAATGAAATTGTAAACAGTTAACCTTGTTTTTGTTTGTTGTTTGTTCAGGATTACTTAATGAAGATGGAACTATCGACAATATTCCAAGTATACTCCGATTAGCTGAAGTGGCTGTAGCGTATGCTAAAGCAGGTAAAGATGTCTGCAGGATATTGACATGGTGGAAGCATTTTTTCCCCCTGTAATAAAGAATTGGCACCCCTCAAAAAAATCCTCTTTTTTTTCGTCACCTATTTTGAATCTGTTTTAGAAGAAACAAATTCCCTTTTGAAAAGCACTAATGACAGTAGAAATGTTGACATGCAAAAAAAACCAAAATATCACGGGGGGAAGGGAGGAATGAAATACTATGAACACTTGGTGGCAGCAGACAGGTACCTTTCCATTATTCAGGTAGTTATGTGCATGCTCACGTTACCAAGAACAATGGATTTACCTGGTAAGTCTGCTGCCACCTTGTGTCTTGGGAAGTCTCCAGTTAAATCCGAAGCTCAACATGTTTTTATTTTATTACTTGCTAATTCTTTTCTTCTCTCCTTCATTTGGAAACAAACGGCTCTAAAAGTTAATTTTTTCCCCCCTTTTTGTAGGATGTCAAGTTGTGGCGCCTTCAGATATGATGGACGGCCGGATTGGTGCCATCAAGACTGCATTGGTTAATAATGGTCTTGAAGGCAAGGTACAAGACATCATTATTGTTTTCTTTGATGTGTGGTTATTAAAGTAATATGAAACACTTATGGCGTGTTCTGGTTGAGCAGATACGAACACTGGACTCCAGCATTCTCCTTAAGACGATCAGAGCATACTGATTGAAACGTTCAAGTTGTCAACAATCGGTTCTTTTCAGAACCACCACTTCCCGAAAAATATTTTCAAATGGTGTTAACGCAAACCTCTCTAGAACTGATATATGTACTCCATCTGGCTAACATGCCTTCTCTTCATAAATGCGTTTTTACTAATAATTTATTTTAAATATATTTTCACAGTCGTTCATGGTGGTCTGTTTCTGTTCCCTATTTTATTTTACTTAATCTTCAATGTATGCTTTAATTTTCTTTCCTAAGATGATTCTGTTTTAATTGTTAACTTTGTACATATCAGATTGTTTTTATATAGGCTATATGAATATTTCTTATTGTTTTTTTTGGTATCCTTTCCTGTAATTGGCGGCTCGTCCGCTGTTGGTTTGGTCAATAAATATATATAATTATTCATGGCAATTTTCTTGCAAGTGGAAAGTTACAATAAAACATATAGACAAATTCAGACACCTTATGGTTCACTTTTCCTGTTTCCCAGTTTACCCAAACCATGTGCTTTTTTTTCCCCCCTCTCAGGTTTCTGTCATGAGTTACAGTGCGAAGTTTGCGTCCAGTTTCTACGGGCCGTTCAGGAGTGCCGCAAAGTCTGCACCTTCCTTCGGAGATCGAAAGTGTTACCAGCTACCTGCTGGTGCCAAGGGACTTGCTAGCAGAGCTGTGGTGGGTACCAGTCGTAACACATACCCATTGTAATAACAGGCGAGCAACTTTTCAGCTGATTGGCCGATTGCCACTTTTTCTTTACAAAAGAGTGGCATAGAAAACTGAAAAACACTGTACAAAAGTTCAGTGTGATCAGCGATTTCCTCTTTTTTTAGGCAATTACAAAGTTGTCGGTCTGTAATAAACAGTGAGGTTCAGCAATGGTGGACCTTCATTCTCTGTGTAGTCCCCATGATATGATGTACCTTATCTTGATTCAAGAGAGTAAAATAATATCTAGTAGCAGTATTTGCCAACATTTCCAGCGCTGTATCTTATATTAATTCAAGAGTGAAAATGATGATAGCAGCAACATTACCAGTGCTGTACCTTATCTTGATTCAAGTATGTAAAAATGTTGGTAGCAGCAGTTTTGTTATCATTACTAGTGTTGCACCTCTTCTTGACTCCAGAGTAATTATATAAATAGTAGCATTATTGCCGTTACAAAAAGTGTACCTTGTTTCACAGAATTCATTTGTGGTTTGATTCTTTCCTACGTCATGGACTGTTTAGGAACGAGATGTGGCAGAAGGAGCTGATATCTTGATGGTCAAGCCAGGGATGCCGTATCTAGACATTGTGAAGCAGACAAAAGATAAGGTAGGACAAACTCCAAAGTCCAAAACAATTTCAAGTGATACTTGACGTATTTTACACTTTGGCCGTAACCAGCTTATAAATGCTAAAATGAGGCACTACTTCCACTTGGCCAGAAAGGTCAAAGTACCTGAAATAATATTGTATCTTTGTTTCTAAATCAAAACCATCTTTGTGTTTGATATTATTTTTTCCACACATTTGAAAAACAAAACAAAACAAAAATCAATAAGTCAAAAGTATGTGTGGGCGTATGGTGAAGTTTATACCCAAATGAATGGTCCCTTAAGTTCTCACAAAGAGCTTAAGTAGTTTTTTTCTATAACTGGACAAACTTGGGGAGGATAGGAAGGACTAGGGTCAACTTTGAAAGTTTTTTTTTTACATTGGTAACTGAGAGGCATTAATGAAGAGGGGAAAAAAGAGTGAAAAAAAAACCCAAATGAATGAAGAAAAAAAAAACTAATTCTTTAATGGCCGTTTAAAACCTTGCATTAGCTTGGTTCTTTATCGAATGCTCTTTAAATACCTTGTTGCTTCTCTTTTATTCCTGTAATTAAACAAGTTGAAGAAGAAATAAAATGCTAATGTTGAATTTTTTTGGGGGGGTTTCAGTTTCCAGACTATCCATTGGCTGTGTATCATGTATCAGGGGAGTACGCCATGCTGTATCATGCTAGCCAAGCTGGGGCTCTGGATCTTAAAGCGGCTGTTATTGAATCACTTACTGCAATGAGAAGAGCTGGTAAGAAGGACTTCTGTTGTAATCTTTTTATTTGATACTAATTGGTTCTTTTTTTATGAGAGATTGCCTAACATCACCAGGCTTGACGGCCACTTCAAGGTTATGAATGGTTTTATCCTGCATTTGTTTTTTGGGGCTGTACAGCGCTTAGAAACAGTGTTAAAGGCAGTGGACACTATTGGTAATTACTCAAAATAATTATTGGCATAGAACCTTTCTTGGCGACTAGTAATGGGGAGAGGTCGATGGTATAAAACATTGTGAGAAACGGCTCCCTCTGAAGTGCCGTAGTTTTCGAAAAAGAAGTAATTTTCCACAAATTTGATTTTGAGACCTTAGATTTAGAACTTGAGGTCACGAAATCAACCATCTAAATGCACACAATTTCGTGTGAAAGGGTGTTTTTTCTTCTTTCATTATTATCTCCCAAGTTCTGTGACCGATTGAGCTCAAATTTTCACAGGTTTGTTATTTTATGCATATGTTGAGATACACCAAATGTGAAGGCTAGTCTTTGATAATTACCCAAAGTGTCCACTGCCTTTAACTGATTTGGGCTATCAACCCAAATCAACTGCTACCAGGGGCACGTTGTCACATACTCCTGGAGCTGAAACAGGGTTACCCCTGTCTGTAAGATGTAGGCATGGGTATCATCCACTGGGAAGCCTGGCTGGTAGAGCAGGATGCACTGCCTTTCCTACCTTTTTACAAAGGGTTGCAACCCGCACTCTGCTGCTGACACCAGAACTTTCAGTTGCCTGAATACAAATATATTATTTCGTTAAGCATATTGGAGTAGAATGAATGAGCACTTCCAAACATATGGCAATAAAATTCTGACAACAAATCACAAACTCTTTACAAACTTTCACTCAGACACAAAATAGCCGACACAATTCTTTGATCGAAAATGATGAACTTATGTATTTATTACTTTTTCGTGTTTTTCATCTGTTTATTTATATATTTATAATAGGTGCCGATATCATCATCACATACTTTGTACCAAGCCTTCTAGACTGGTTGAAAAAGTAAGAAAAAAACTTGTTTTTGACGAGAACGTTCAACGCCCACCCGTAATCTTCAGCCAAGTTTGTCAATCTTAAGGGAAAAGTATATACTTAGTAAAGAATAGCGCTTACACTTTTATTTTAATATTTAGATGTTTACTGTATGAAAAAGATGATTACATTGCACGCATTTTTCAGCTGTTTTAAATAACAATTTTAAGACGAGACAGACAAAGAGCAGAAATATATTGTGTACATGAAGTGTGCCAGCTGTAATTCATTGTAGAGTCGGCCATTTTATCGGGCAGTGAACAACACTCTGTAGTTAGGGCCCAATTTTATAAAGCCTGTAAGCATCAAATTTGCTAAGCACAGACAAATCTTACTTAACAGAAATTGGTTACCAGCCAAAGTCCCATCAAGTTTACATTGTAGCATCTGGCGCCCCACACATTTTTTGCTAAACAGTATTTTCTGCTTAACAGCTTTATGATATTGGGCCCTAATATGATAAGCGCATTTGAAGAGCAATCATACAAACTTGGTCACAGCATATTAATGGCACACTCCATGATGTAAAAAAACTCATGCAAAATACAAACTGCAACAACTGTAGAATTTTGGATAAATACAAATTTCAAATCAGGGGCCAATTTCATAGAGCTGCTTATGCAAAAAAATTGCTTAAGCACGGAAATAGCTTGCTTATTTTACACATGTTACTGGCCAAAATTTCATGCCATATACATTGCTTGTGACTGGTATTTAGCTGTTGTTAACTTAGCATAACAAATTGAGTGGAGTCTTGGCCGGTAATCTGATTTTACTAAGCATGAATTTTTTGGCTGAAGCAAAATTTTGTGCTTAAGCAGCTCTAGGAAATTGGGCCCAGCTTGTTGCATTTTGAGCTTATTTCTGCTTTCGCTTATATAGAATGATTAAGATTATTATATTAAAGTCACCTGGAATAGATTTTTTTTCTTTCAAACATAACAATAAAACAATTTTTTTAGTAATTGTTTGTCACGATTTATATGTTTAAAAAATATATAAAGTTGTTTGGGGGGCTGACTCCGCCTACCCCTTTTGTGACGTCATTCAAGGCAGACTTTGCCTGCAATGCTTATAGTAAACACAAGTGCAAAGTACATGTACGTCCAAGTCGTGAGTTGGTACATTTCAAAAAGTGTTTTTCTGCATTCAGCAGCAATACACCTGGTCGGCATTGCCGGAATTTTGTTCTTGTTGAAACGTACAAACTCACGACTTGGTCCGTACATGTACTTTGCAATTGTGTTTACTCTACGCATTACAGGCAAAGTCTGCCTCGATTGACGTCACGAACAGCGCCCTCTCGGGGTCTACTCTTACATTTGTAAATAACATAAGAACTGATTTTTTAGAACCTTAGTTAACTGTTTATTCACATTCAACTCATCAAAACACATATATTAGTGACAAAAGCTTTATTTTGAAAAAATACCACTTCCAGGTGACTTTAAGCAACTGTACACAGATAAATATAAGAACTTGGACTGTCAGAGACCAACAAAGGGAAGTATCTTTCATGATGATCTTATCCAAATAACATCTTATTTACATCATACTGAAAACGAAAGCTGCAACAATCAAAAATAAATAATAATTTGAACGAATAGGCTAAACACTTTTGGCAAAGAATTAAAAAAGGACATGGAATGAACAAAAATACAGTACCAACAAATGAGACGTTTTTTATATATTTAATTTGTTATATGCAAGTATAGATGTTTTGAGATGTAATTGAAAATGAAAACAATCCACTAAGCACTGGGCTAGCTTGTGAATAGCACCTGATGCTAGACTTGGTTCAAGTCTTAGATCGCGGTTATTCTTCTGCATCTCAGCCATGAAAATCGCCCCCACCTTATTAGCTATCACGCGCCCTCCTAACACGCAATCTAAAATGATGAAGGTTGATCACAAGAGGGTGCTTTTTGTAGAGGCTATCAGGATGACTAAAAGCTACGATCAGAGACTTGGAACCAAGTCTAACCAGATGCTGGCCTTGAGCCCCAGGCAGGATCCTGCTAGATGAACCTTTGACCTCAGGCACACGCTAAACTCATCATTACGCACAATGCATGATGAACACATTCCATTTTGCTAATCTAAGATCCTTATAGCTTCAATTGTTATCATTGGTGCGGTGTGCTGGCTTGATGGGCAAGGGGCGGAGCATACGCATTTGGAAATCTCTGCGCGCACCTTAGGCTGGGTTACTGGATTAATCCATTTTTATTTAAGGGAATATGCAGTGATGTTACGGTTCAAGCAAGATTTTAGGTGAGGGGAACGCTTTGCTTTTTATAGAGCATGTGCACGGGCAGAGTGCGTGAACCTTTGGCAGGGCATGCTGGATTAATCCATTTTCCTTAAAGGGATTACGCAGTGATGTTACGGCTTTAGCAGTGTTTCAGGTGAAGGGATTACTTGTTTTGGGTTTTTTTTTTTTTTAAGATATTTTTAAGTTTGCACACATCTCAACAATCAAAGAATTTAATGAAAGCCCATTCTAGGAAAGCACCACAAGGAATTAAGAGAAAGAAAAGCTCTTTGATATTTTGTACAAGTAATTCAAGACGTCAAAATTCAAGTTTAAATTATGAGTTACAATTCCTGGCTTTTCATACTTAAAACTTCACCTCCATAAAAAAAAAAAAAAATATGTCCAGCACACTCCTTTCAATACCACACGGGGCCCAATTTCATAAAGCCTGTAACCAAAAAACTTTGCTAAGCACAGACAAATATTGCTTAGCATAAACTAGCTCCTCCTTTGCATATTATTTCTGAGGAACTGATATCCTACTGAGCTTCGGTTAATCTGCTTTTGCTAAGCAAGGTTTGCCTGTGCTTAGCAGGTTTTGTACTTACAGGCTTTTGAAATTGGGCCTCGGGGAATAGGAGGGAATGAACAATATTGATAACAAAAGCTGCACAACTCTTATCTGAATGCTTCCTTGGTACAATGTTAGTTGAAGCAAACAATTCACAAAAGACAGCACAACCAAGAGTTTTGCAAAGCCATCGCTTAGCAGAAGAAGGTTACCAACCAAAACACCATGTAGTGTATACTGCTTGTGAATGGTACCCTGCTTATGTTTTGCTAAGCAGACAAATTGATAGCTCTGCTGAAGCATTGCTTAATACAGCTAGGCACAAATGAACAGAATACCATTCACAGATTGAACATGTGATTGGTGGTTTAGCTGACAACCTTATTCTGGTAAGCACGCTAAGCTTTGTTTTGTGCCCAGGCAGATAGAAAAAGGGTAAACTTATTATTCTTGTATACTACAGCCATATCATTGTATCATCAAAAGGCATGGACATTAGTAGTGGATCTGAATTTTGTGAAAAATTAATGTTACTAGTTTTTGTATATATTGGAAATGGTAAAAACATTGGTTTCATAAAATGTGATCCAGCTGACAAAAATAGGAGTCTGTTTATATATAACAAAATTAATGAAAGTTATCAACTTTTTTGACTCGTATTTGGATATATTTCCTCCTGCCGAGCAGCTGATGTTGTAATGTTGACAAATTCAAAATGTTATCAAAGTTTTGTTAAGAAGAATTTTGTTCTTGTTGGCTATGAAATTGAATGTAACAAATTAAAACAGTGAATTCCTAAAAAATGTTGGCTGCAATCTGTGATTGTCAAACTTAACCCATTTATGATGCAAAGGAAATAAACCTTTTTTTAAAAAGTATACATCAAGTGGCTTGAACTATCTTTGAAATGTTTTGTCCTGTTTCCCTGTTCCAAGAACTTCTAGGTCAAAATCCTGCTTTTAGTAAGACAAAAATTCATCTTATAAGTAACTTTAAAGGATTGATCAATTTTGTTTCCTTATTGCGAGTCAGATTCAATTGATGTCGGGTATGTTAATTCATAAGTTATAAAAGAACACTCTGTTTGAAAACCTCGGACTTGGCCCAGAGCCTCAGCCAGAGCCTCAGCCAGAGCCCAAGGCAGAGCCTAAACCAGAAGCCAAGCCAGAGCCTTAAGAGTCTCAGGCAGTGCCCAAGAATCCTTGGACTTGGTCCAGAGCCTCAGCCAGAGCCCAAGGCCAACACAGAGCCCAAGGCAGAGCCTAAACCAGAAGCCAAGCCAGAGCCTAAAGAGCCTCGGGCAGTGCCCAAGATGAACCTAAGCCAGAGCCTAAGTTTAAAAAACGGCAAATATTCAAACCTAACTTGCACCGGCTTAATGACTAATGTATAATTATTCCATCCATAAGTCATTCTCCAAACTCTCCCTAAACACCTAAATAATTATATAAGATTTACAAATATTCATATTTCTTTACATTGTTCACCTCTTTTTATATCCTGTTTGAGGCAAACAGGTTCCAGTAATTTAATAATGGTTTTTAAAAAACATGCTGAATCATTCTCAACCCTTCCCCATCTTTAAGAATCAATCAATGTATTTACAATCAAACATTGGACGTTATCATACAATAAAATACAGTCGTTCAGTCTTTCCGACTATTCAAGTAAAAATTTTCAATAACACAAGGAAAGCCTTCATGTTGATTTTAATCATTCTGGGTCAAAAAAATTTGTATCCAACGATGTGAGTGCTTTGTAAACTGGGTCGTACATGTACTTGGTTCTTTGCAACACTTTCTGTTTTTCTTCCTTTAGTTAATACAAATAATTATTTGATCTGATGCCCAAAGAATCGTTATTTAAAAGAAAAAATGGCTGAGTGATTAAGCCCACCATTACATGTACTGTCTAATCCAACTGTTTCGGTGAAAGACAAATCTATGCTTTGAGTTTAACTTAGACAATGGAGCCTCATTCAGGATGCAAATTGGTTTATTTACATTAATTTCTCTTGATAACTGAGGTCCAGTGTCAGGTGATGAAGTTGCAACAGCACAATCCAGTTCAGATTGTCAGCATTTCCTGCTGCAATATTAGCATACAACAGTCACCATTCCCTGTCAAAAACACTGGACTAGGAGCCAGTCTTATGTCTGAAGATGATGACTGGGAGCCAGTCTAATGTCTGAAGATGATGACTGGGAGCCAGTCTAATGTCTGAAGATGATGACTGGGAGCCAGTCTAATGTCTGAAGATGATGACTGGGAGCCAGTCTAATGTCTGAAGATGATGACTGGGAGCCAGTCTAATGTCTGAAGATGATGACTGGGAGCCAGTCTAATGTCTGAAGATGATGACTGGGAGCCAGTCTAATGTCTGAAGATGATGTCTGGGAGCCAGTCTAATGTCTGAAGATGATATGACTGGGAGCCAGTCTAATGTCTGAAGATGATATGACTGGGAGCCAGTCTAATGTCTGAAGATGATATGACTGGGAGCCAGTGTAGTTTCTGAAGATGATATGGCTAGGAGCCAGCCAAATTTCTTGAGATGATACGACTAGGAGCCAGTCTAATTTCTGAAGATGATTGATTGGAGCCACTCTAATTTCTGAAGATAATAAGACTAGGAGCCAGTCTAATTTCTGTAGATGATTTACAAAATAACAATGACTGGGAACCAGTCTTTTGAAAACGATTTTACAAAAAATGTGAGGTCATTGTGTCCAAACGTTTGCCTTAACATTTCTGTAGCAAATCTGGTTGACACCCGGTCAAACATGGCTCTGACTTTGACTCTCTTGCGACCTTTGACATGGTTGGATTCAACAAGAAAGCGAACAGTCTCTTTTCTCCTAAACTGCTTTGATCTTGCAATGCGCAACACACATTCTGGTTGTTCTTGGTGTATCTTGCTTCACATTCCAGAACACATCAAGTTAAGCCTGCAAGTACATCCTCAATGCACACTCCAATTTCTTCAACGCACTTCCTCAATGCACACCACAGCGTGTTTCTTTGAGGCATTTTCCAAATCCATGTCCTTAACGCATACCACGGTGTTTCGATAACGCACATCCCAAACGTACTTCATGGCGTATTTCTTGCACACTTCACAAATGCATTTCATTAACGTGTTTCTTTAATGAACATCCCACACAAACATCACGATGTTTTTCTTTGACGCACTTCTCAAATGCATTTTCCTTTAACGCACACTACGGTGTCTTCCTTTAACGCATATCCCAAATGGACATCACCGCATGTTTCTTTAACGCACAGCATGTGTTGACTGATGACACATCCATGCTCGCTGTTAAGAACAAATCACCACCTCCCAATGCCTGCATTGAAGTCCCTCTGAACAAAAACCCACCTCTGGTTGCAGTGTTGTTGCTGTTGTTTTTGTTTTAGTTTTTTAGTCAATTTCACTGACGTCAAGGAACAGTGGCCTAACATCAAGCATGGAGGCCAGCTCCAGAGTGTGTTTATGGAGGGATTTACTCTCGAGGATTTCATGACCGCGCAGATCGGGATGGCTCTGAGGATAATAGCTGTCATCCTGGAATGGATTAACGATCAGATTTATTAGCAAACGAGGAAAAATACCAGAGAGTTCTGGGACGACTGAATTGTGTCCGTACTGTAGTTTTCAATACAAACACCATACAACCTGGGAAAAAGTTCCCAAGTTGGTGGTCATGTTTTTATATTATTGTGTCCACCATATCGCAAAAGTCCACGAAAAGTCACTCACTCACACGATTGTCCATGAAAAGCAGTGCCATGAAATTACGCCCATGTGCACATTCAAACCCAAGGCGTAATTTCATGGTACTGCTTGCCGTGGGATTCTGCATTATGGTGCACACAATAATACAACACTATAAGTTTGGGTAAGTTTGTCTGTATTCACCAAACCAAACCGACAACATTAAAACCAAACTGACAAGATACATTGTAAATGAATAAGTTTGTATACCTTGAATCCTCGATGGTATCTCAGAGCAGCAAAGCAGAAAACATGGCGTAGGATTAGTAATCTCAGGAACTCATCACCGTAGAATTGCATGAATGCATGGTCTGTAAACAACATCAACAACATGTAAACAAATAATGTCACAACAGTATCTCCATATGCACACAATTTGTGATAAAATCTACAAGCTAACCATATTGGACACACTAATCATACACCATCATCTAGTAACTCTGTTCACACTGAGTAGTGAACCTCTAGACTTGTGTGGCAGAGCTACAATTGTAACTCAATTCTTTTTCTTGCATTACATAACACATGGCACCTACGACTTTACGCCCCATCCGAAGGCAAAGCATAATTAAATAAGCATTATATTAAATAAGTGTCTTGCTGAAGGACACAAGTGCTAAGACCGGGACTCAAACCCACAATCTGCTGATCAAAAACACAAGAGCTTGAGTCTGGTGCTCTCAACCTTGATACACCATATCTATACATAGATATAAGGGCAGGCACGTTGACTCAGTGGTTTCTGTCCATGCCTTTCAACTCTGTGGACCCCAGTTCGATACCCGGACCAGAGCCTTGCATGTGGACTAGGTTTTTTTTAGTTCCAACCCGACTGGGTGGGTTTTCCCTAAAGGATTTTTTTAACCATGTCTAAAGCTGAAACTTCTCCATTATCTTCTCTACAAAAGGCTGGTGTGATGTTTCTATTAGGATCCTTTAACCGACTATATAATAATAATATGAAGCATTTATATAGCGCTCTCCGGAGAACAGAGTGCTTTACATGAGGCTAGGACAACAAAAGAAAAACAAACAAACTAGGATGGGTGGGGAAACAGAAATGTCTTGAGGAGGCTTTTGAATACAGGCAATGATATCGCCTCTCGCAGACCCGCGGGGAGCTCATTCCATAGGCGAGGGGCGGCTATGGAGAATGAGCTATCCCCAGCTTTCCGTCTAGTTCTAGGAATGGAAAGCCGGTTTTTGATCAGCTGATGAGCGGAGTCGTTGCCTGTGCATCAGCAGTATTGGAGTTGTGGGAATGTACAAGTTCAACCAGATATGAGGGAGATTGGGTGTGAAGGATTTTGTATACATGAGTGACAATTTTGAAGGTTATATAATTTCAGATTCAGATACAGAAACAAAACCTACCTATCGTCTTGGATTTGCTTATCCCAGCAGCAACTTCACCCAGGATCTTATTGACCATGGCCTGGCAGTTCTCCCATAGGGCAATTGGTACATCAGCGATGTCGCAGATGTAGCAGAACGCCACCAGGGGCGAGTGGAGAAACATCGTAAACAGGTTGCCCTTGTGCGTTGTCTGCTCCTGTATGGTGACTGGGAAGGACTCTGGCGACATCAGACAGACTACCGGCTGCCCGAATAAGTTTGGGAAATTCTATCCATAACAACAAAAAGAAGAGAGTTTGAATAGTTTGTAATGCTGAAAAAATCATAAGACCGATTATGACGTAGCACCTTAGGGTTACTTCATGAAGGCATTGCCTCCGTGCCCCCTGGTCATTGCCTTTGTGCCCTTGAAATGCTCCAGTAGAAATTTACATCACAGTGCTATATATAACACATCGGTGTATGGGTAAAGCACAACATTCATAACATTTCGAAATGGAATTCAACGGAATGTTGATTCAGGGAATGTGGAGTAAAAGAAAACACAAACTTGACATTTATCTTAAGATACATTTCACTGCGCAGTCTTGAAATTCTTTAGAAGGAGGGGCGAGAATTGGGTATAAGAATGAAGGAGAAGGGGCATAGGTTGTGGGAATAGAAGAAAGGGAAATAAAGATCATTCTGATACATACCTTAAATGCATGACTGTTTGGACTGTCAATAACCAGGAACAGAGGCTTCCTTGTGAATGGGTACAGATCTCCGGGATGTATACTGAAAGATTAAAAGCATTGAATATTAAGTATGTCTTCTGAGTAGAATATGAGATTTGAACATGGTGGAGATAGAGTTAGGAAAGGTTTCAGCGGGACCATTGTTTTATCTTCTAAATGTTGTAATTGCTCTGAAAAAGATCCCCTTGTTTTTTTACAATTAAACCAATTCACCTGAGGCCATCAACCACGATGAGTCTACTTCTCCAGGTTTTTTCTTTTCTAGTTTTAACGTCTAGGACCAAGTTTTAAAGTCCTGAAACCAACCTGAAAGCAAGTGCCGACTAAATCAAAAGAGGCTTAAGTAAGGAAGGGAGTTTTCTTGAATGATCTCTAAATAAGTAATTCCATAAGGTTTTAAGAAATCAGGCTAGATAATTACAGGAGGAACATATTAGAATGAGGTAGTTTTCTTGAAAGATATCCAAATGCGCTAGAAGGTAATTCTAATTCTATAATTACAGAGGGAACTTTCTTTAAGGCTGAAATCATCTTAAAATGGGGGGGGGGGTATTTTCATTACTGGCTCTAATCCAAAGGTACAACCATCCTGATACACCCTAAAGCCATAATCAATCCTGTTCACCAGGGAAGCATGGGAGAGACCAGTGAGGGAGCCAAGACCGATTCCCTTCGCTCGATTTGTTTAAAATGCAGACCCAATCTCGGCTTTTGTAAACACCTGGGAATGAAGACAACTGATTTATTTCGTTCCTCTGGTGACCGCTAGTAGCAGTTATAATGATTGGAGGTGCTTTGGGGGGCAAACAATGTTGAGCATGGACCCAGTTTGGCTCCATGCTGTATGAGGAGTTTGGGGTTTCATCACAGACTCTTAAAGGAACACCTTCAAGCCATTGGACACTTTCGATAAACAGTATTGTCCACGTCCCACACCTCATGTATCACAAGTAAAATAACAAACCTGTGAAAATTTAGGCTCAATCGGTCATCAGAGTCGGGAGAAAATAACGGGAAAACCCACCCTTGTTTCCGCACGTTTCGTCATGTCATGACATGTATTTAAAATAAATCCGTAAATCTCGATATCGAGAATTGATATTGTTTAAATGTTTTCGCAAAAAGTAAAGCATTTCATGGAATAATATTTCAAGAGAAGTCTTTCACCATTACCTTCTGTAAACCCTGTAAGTTTTTTTGTAAATCTGTGAACTTTTCATTTTATTTTTTCTGTTCCGAAAGTGTCCAAACAGGCTCTTCATATAGACTCCACAAAGCAAGAAGAGGACTCACCACTCTACCGGTAGCTAGGACCTCCCTCAACCGATCCAAAGTCCATTAAGGCACCTTCATTACAACTGCTACCAAACAAATCCAAACCAACAAGGACTGCTACACATTTAGTTTTCTGACTCAACTAAGCTAGGACATACAATGTGGAATATTTTGGGGTTAAGTTTAGCGAGTGAAATATTCTAAACATACCAGTGCATCTCTTTCAGCATATTTGACCTCTTGGTGACCTGGGGTTCGTTGCCCTCTCGTTTATTATTAGTGGCCACGCCCCCTGCATCAAACGCCCCATCTTCCCCCTTCCCGATGCTGACTGATCCATCCGCTGAGAGGTAGAGTAATAATGCTGCATTAACTGGAAGCTCCTGGTGAAGAAAAGAAAAGAAAAAAGAAAAGACAAAAAATGATCAGTTTAATATTCCAAAATTACAGGCAAACAATTCCAATGAAATAATAGTTACACTGCAGTATTAAAGGAGCGTAACATTTAGTAACGTTTGTAGAGATCTAAAAGATGTAACAAATTACATTAGGAATAAAGAAAATATTATCAATTTATCTGTCCAATAACAACTTGGTCAGCACGTTTTCTATTGTCATAGACTACATTAGTTGGTTGTTGAGTCAGTGCGTGGCTAAGCGGTCAAGTGCACTGGACTCAAGCTCAGCTGTTTGTGCTTACTATAGAGGATGTGACCTCTGACGTCACACAAAAACCATAACATGATTCGCGCGCATACTGCCGGGCAAAACCTTTGTGTTTTGGCAGCCAGCTAGAAAGTGTACGCAATCTTACTATGACTACGCAACTCAGTGCCCAGCGAAACATGACGTATCTAGTGTTTTGTCAACAGAGGGCGGTTTGAATGTAAACATAGGTCACATCGTCTATACACCACACTAACAAACACAAAATCTGAAAACATATGCAAATTAAAAAAACAGCTTTTTAATTGAATAGGCTCAAGCCAACAATTCCAGCCAAATATTCAACAGGCTAGCCCAATACCAATTACCAACGCATAATCCCCCTGATGAAATTATTTAGCCAATTCGTTAGAGAGTTTCAACTCACTGGCTTTGATCCCCCCCGGAGCCGATTATTTTTTCTTCTAATTTCATTACAGCAAGATGCACGTTGTCTCAGATGAATTCAACTATACGGAGAGAGATTCAGTGAATATCTGGAGATACATGGCCCAGGGTTTACTGCCCAGAGAATGAGGCCACGCTAAACAGAGCACGTAAATTTACATGAGGTCTAAGCGCTGGAGGATAAACGGATGCTTGGATGCTTTAAAATGGAAGGTGACTGACCAGGTACTCGCTAGCACTGATAACACACCTGTTTGATTAAAAAGGCAGCCAGCTCTGTCTTGCTACCTGCATTCCTATTGACGATAACAGTACTGTATCGCATCACACAATATGAAGAACCAGATTAATTTTATCCAAGTCTCATTTTGATTTATGTTGATTTTGAACTGAAATTAACCACAGTGGTTGCCCTAAAATGAGTTTTTGCAGATAGACTTTGAGATTGTAGTAAAAATGGTGACCCAACCAATCCAGCAAAACAGCTTTATTTATAGTAAAAATCACAACGAAATCAGGATAAGTCAATCAAACAGAAGCTAATATTCTTTCCTGACAAATGGGCCAAAGTGAGAACCAAATTAAAAAACAAAAACAAAAAACCATCAGAAAACATTTCCACAAAGTGATGTTATTTTTTTCTCTCTCTCTCTTTCTTCTCTAGTGTCATTCTCCTGTCCCCTCGGAAAACGGTCCCAATTTCCTTAAATATCATCGACTGACGGACTTAGTTCGATGGGAAAGCCAACATCCAGCCGAATCCCCCCAGGTAATACTGCCTAACTGGTTCTCGGCTGAATTTGCCTTGCAAAAAAAACAAAAAAAACACCACAATTAAGTTTCGAATGAGAGTAAGGAAAGGAACTCTCTACTGGTGAAGAAACTCACGGTAGTCGAAGACGTTTAGGGTCACTGTTAGGGGGAAGTAGAAGAAGCGGTGGCAGAATATTTCTGATTGAATTTGAGAGTGTTTTGGGAATAGACCTGAACAAACAAAGAGACTATAAAGGTAGCCCTAAGAATTCATCAGCAATTGTGTGGAGGGAAAACAGAGACTACTCTGGCTGTTGGGGGGGGGGGGGGGGGGTACCCTCAAATAAAAAACTTAAATTGATCTGAAACATGTGCAAGGGGTCGTTCAAGCTAATCAAGCGTCCTCAGTAATAAACCACAAGGGCAACTGACTGTGTAAAATTTTAATCATTGAATTAACGTGCTGGAAATGTATGAAACAATTCTCATACAAGATGTAGAAAATAACATAACCTCAGGTCGAAAAAGCTAAATTCAGTGAACGACAAACGTAGAAATTAATAATTTAATTGTTTTTTATTATATATTTCGGCTGTAATAATTTACCACACTTGGTTTATTCGGTGTAGGGCAAACTCATTTTTATATATAATTTATCCAGTCTTGCATGAATCTCACTTCTTAAAATGCAATCAGAATACTTTTTCAGGCCTGATATTTCACGGTGGCAAGGCGATTGCCTCCATGTCCCCCTGGCCATTGTCTTGGTGCCCTTGAAATACTCTGGCAGCAGAAATTAAAAATTTCTTTATATGGTGCCCTTTACTAAGGAGAAATTTCCTTGTTGCCCCTGCCCTTTCAAAAACAAAGCATACAGGCCTGGGGCCAATTTCATAGAGCTGCTTAAGCAAAAAAAAATGGTTAAGCACGAAAATAGCTTGCTTGTTTTACACATGTTACAGGCAAAAATTTCATGCCATATTCTTTGCTTGTGACTGGTGTTTAGCTGTTGTTTACTTGGTATAACAATTGGTGGAGTCTTGGCCGGTAATCTGATTTTACAAAGCATAGATTTTTTTGCTGAAGCAGAATTTTGTAATTAAGCAGCTCTATGAAATTGGGCCCTGCTTTTTATAGGAAGTCTGGATGTCACTCACCTTGAATCCCGCTGACAAGAATGTATAGAACTGACTGAACGTTGGTTTGTAGAGTAAATACTTATGAGGGTTGTCTCTCTTCAGTGGTTTACTATTGTTATCCTGTGGGAGAAGAAGCAAATCGGTGTAAATGAAGACAGATACTAGCAGCTTCTTATATAGCGTGAATATCAGTCACAGAGTGACGCTCCTGGGGTGGATTTCACAAAGAGTTAGGACTAGTCTTATATCGAGTTAGGACCAGTTACTCGTCCTAACTTAGGACTATCAATGCAATTTGTCTATCTCCTAGAACTAGTCCTAAGTTAGGACTAGTCCTAACTCTTTGTGAAATCGACCCCTGGCACTGTAATATACAGTATCCTGCAAGGTATGTGGGACTACGTATGAGTTATGAGACCTAATCCTTTTAAAGCACCATAATGGTTTCTTTACAAGATGCTGTTTATTTTTGTTTTTCCTGTGGGAGAGGAAGCAAAAGCAAGTAAGTGCAAATGAAAATACATCATTTTATGGTTTATCTTATATTTTTCAGTATTCTTCTCAATTTGCTTAAATGTCTAACCTTTGTAATACCTCTTGGGCCCCTTTTGGGGTTAAGGGCACTATATAAAAACCTTTTTATCGTTTTATTATTGTTGTTATTTGGTTATTCCCTTATGAAGCTCCAAGGTCAAATTCAGTGTTGTGATCCACTCATTTCCTAGTATGAAAATGGGGAAAAATTACAAGTCTAATAAAGGCACTGAACACATGGTAATTGTCAAAGACCAGTATTCTCACTTTACTTGGTGTATTCTCAAAAAACACCCTTGTAGCACAAACTTGTGTGTTTTCAGATGCCTGAGAAAGGCTTAAAGCCTGAAGCCTTTCTCAGATTTAAATATTTGAGTGAGAAATTTACCTCTTTCCCAAAAACTTCGGAGGAAGTCGTTTCTCACTATATATTATACATTGCTCATTACCATGGTTAGGTTAGCATGATGATCGTTTGTTAGGCTTACATTATTATGATGTGGTGGTGCAGTGATGTGGTCCGATGACGTAGGTTCTCTTTCCAATGTCTGTAGCGTTCTATACATGTCTAAAGTCAACTCGCTGAATTTCACCTGCAAGGGATTATTCAAGCAGAATGGACAAATTAAGCAAAAAGATTTTTGGGTAATCAGTCAGGAAAGTTCAAATGGTTGTAGAGTGTGATATTTTTGTTTTTACTACTCATTGTAATTTCTAAGGCACATTATCTCTACATGAGGTTTGTGGTAGCAACCTTTAAAAATCTCTTTTGAGTAATGTTGGTTCTAAAAAGAACCTGTGGTTGACAACTCAAATTTCTCTGATCGTCTTCAAGGAAAAAGTTGAGCTGTCAACCACTGATTCTTCAAAAGAGATGTATACATGGTGCCACAGCAAACCTCACCTAATTACACTCCCACCATGACAAGTTTCAAATCTTGCTTAAAGCCATTATACGCTTTCGGTAAACAGTATTATCCAAGTCCCACACTTCGTGTATCACAACTTATATATAAAATAACAATCCTGTAGAGATTTAGGCTCAATCGGACATCGGAGTTGGGAGAAAATAACGGAAAAACCCACCCTTGTTTCCGCGCGTTTCGCCGTGTCATGACATGTGTATATTGTTTTGCTGTTTTCTCAAAAAGTAAAGCATTTCATGGAATAATATTTCAAGAGAAGTCTTTCACCATTGCCTTCTGTAAACCCTGTAAGTTATTTGTAAATCTGTGAACTTTTATTTTTTTTTCTGAACCGAAAGGGTCCAATGGCTTTAAGCACATTATTTTGTAGGTGACATAACACTGTAAAGTCTTTCTGCTGAAAACATGCACACTACAAATGAAAACACTTGGGGGAGGGGGGTGGTCAAGCAAAAGGTTGATGACCTTTCCCCCATCACACCTTGTACAAATGGCTCCCCGATGAAATTGTGGCAAGAACACTGTATTGTTCATCATCAGTTTGGTTCACAAATTTTAGTTCCAAACTCAATTTTATTTTTTGTGTCAATACAATGACAGTCAATTGGTCTTAAAGGTTTTGTTTTAACCTTTTCAGTGCTCACTTTTTTTGCGATTTGAACCTAAAGTGTCAAAAGCCCAGCCTTTTGCATTTTCCCCCGAAATTCAGTCAGTAAATTTTTGTTTTATTATTATATTGTCTACTGGCTTAAGTAAGCCCTTAAGTATGACTACAAATGTTGAACCTTATTTGTTCTTCTAAAGTAGTTTGATGCACAAATTGTGAACTGATAATTTGGCATTGTTATGTACTCACTACGTCACAGAGTTGACTCTGAACGCACTAAAAGTAAAAACCAACACACAATAGAACACCCATGTACCAATTGTAATCATACAGTCTGCTTCAAAGTAAAATCCATAACAGTCTGCTTCAAAGTAAAATCCGTATGTACAAACAGTACAAAGAACCCAAGGGAATAAATTTAACTCGCCTATAAAAACAGTCAATTGTACAAAGTCAATTAAAAGAAGAGAATAACAACCAACATGACTTAGTGAACAAACAAAAATCAGCGAATACGTTTTCCCCTGCAGGGAAACTGACAATTGTATGCAAATGGAAATAATGAAGCAATTTGAATTTGTCTTTGGTCAACAAATGTGCAAGGTATTTTTTGTGATGAAATTGAAAGGTACCATACAGGGAAGGTTATGTTCAGAGAGAGTGGCTATTAAAAAAGCTAATGTAAAAGTACATGAAATGCCCGCTGAGAAATAGTGGATGATAAATTTATATAAACATGTGGTACGTTAATGATTGGGGGGAAAACATTGTCATTAGTTGAGCGCATATTGTGCATTCATGAAATTTCACAAATTGCTGACTACGCAAATGAAGCATTTGTAGGATTACATGCACTTGGTGTTCAAGTGCAGTGATTGCTGTCAAGTCAGTGCATGCATTTCAACTTATGTGGGAGTGGTAATTTTTAATGTTGTTAGAATATTCATCTGGCTATAAGGCCATGACCGACTAGTATACACATAATGAATGTTTATGAGTGCAATGGTGCGAATATGTTCATGAGTTGAAAAATGGAATGTTCTATTTAACGAGGCGGAGCCGAGTTGAATGGAACATTCCAGCTTTCAATGAATGAACATTTTCGCACCATTGCACGAATGAAAAACATTCATTATTTGTTTTATATAACATCCAAGTAGATCTTTGTCATTTTGATTAAAAGATACAACTTTCAAAACAAACAAAACGTAGGCCTACAATTTTTAATTGTAGAAGCCGAATGTTAAGTAATTTTACTACCTTGCAGTAACACTGCTGCGTTACCAAAGACACGCGCACGCAGTGATATGTGTTTACGCAGCTTTTTCGTTCCATCTGAAAGTACTAATGCACGCTGGCAGCGTGCAATGTTACTTTTCGGATGGAACGAAAAAGCACGGTGAGTGACTCAGCGTGCAATGGTACTTTTATTTGTTATCACGTGACGGACAATCCTCCAATCAAATGGCAAGGATATGCTTGGGTGTTATATAAACTGTGCTAGTTCATGCAAATTAAAACTTCTGGGATCAAGTTGAAATTTTTGAGAATGGCAATCCTAATTTGCAGGGGAAAAAAAGAAATGCTGGTGACCCTCTCCCCTATATACATTTAAGTCCTAATAATCAGGTTTATCGCGAATAGCAAAATATCAAGAGAGGGTGCTGTTGAACCCACACGAATAGGCCATGCGTTCACACGTCGTGCATAACAACATACACTTGGCGCCGAATGCCCCCTCTGCGTACCCATAATGCATTGCGGTTCTGAATCGCGATGACCCTTATGAGTACCAAACAAAGATGACCGAAGTCAGATTTAAAGGGTGCTTCTATAAATTGATTTTCTTCTCTCACCTGTTGCTGGCAGTTGCCTACGATCAGAGCTTCCTGCAGTGTAAGGTAGACCGGTGAGCCAGTATCCAACGCTGGCAATACGCCCGAAGCCAACCGGTAGGTGAGCGTCACCGCTCGCGAGTTACTGTCCAGCACGGTGATGATGTTATCCGCCTGGTGAATTCACAGATAAAAAACACAAGATTTTTTTAAAGGGTCTGGGTATTTTTTTTTTAACACGAAACACAATGTTGTCAGGTTTAAATTGAAACTACACAGTTTGAAGATAATGATAGTAGAAAGCTTCCCTCAGAATGTTGCTCGCTGAGGTGCTGTAGTTTTTGAGAAATTAGTAAAATAATGTCACGTCTTAGTTTAAGCAATAAAAATATATTTCTGGTTAATACCTTTTACATTGCTTAAATAATTTTCGTGACTTGTTTTACTTATTTCTCATCTACTACCGGTTGTGTTTTGTGTCCTACAAAGAGTACCCAAATCCTTTAAGGAAAGTGATTCATGAGGAATGGTAACTTCAGTGAAATTGTATCCGCAGCTGCTGCCTTGTTGTTGGGGACGGCCGAACTGATTGGGGCAAATGTTCACGCTGTAATGTAATGAGCATAAATCATGTTCATGCTCCGATGGTAATAAGCTTCGCTCTCTTCGTTGCATTTTTTTTAAGGGCAATTCCATGATTATTCACGCTGGACTGGAATGGAAGCAGCTATAGGAAAAGGCGAACCAAGTCCAGGCCTTGTATGCCTTGTTCTTTGAAAGGGCAAGGGACACCAAGGCATTTCCTCCTTGGTAAGGGCACCTATATGAGGAATTGTAAATTTCTACAAGAGCATTTCAAGGGCACCAAGGCAATGACCAGGAGGCATGAAGGTAATTGCCCTCAATGCCTCCATGAAATATCAGCCCTGCAGGTCATTGCCTTGGTGCCCTTTGAAATGTGCCAGTTGAAATTTGCGTTTCTGTCACAGGCAATCTATCAATGAATTTTTTTTTTTTTAGAAGAAGGTAGTACATTCTCCTTGACCGACTGGCAGGGAGTGCCATCAGTTTTTGTTATTGGGGAGGTGCTTTGTCCTCGTTGTGGCGGGCCGTGCATGCACTTGATGGCCTGGAAGGTCGGACAGAGGTTATTTTTTCCGCAGTTCTTCTGCTTGCTCTTTCAGCAAGTCTCCTAGTGGATGATACCAATGCTTACAGACTGTGAAGGGGGTGACCCAGCAATTCATTTGCAAAAACGTTCTGATTGCAGAGACAGAGGATGCACTTTGGCTTCCTACCCAGTTTCATCTCTTTCCGGTGTAACTTGTAACTTTCTCCGAGAATTTTGAGAACACCAGAGATTGCCAAAAGACCAGACAATTTACTTTCTTCCCCCAAAGCCAGCAATAAGAACTACAAAGTGGGTCACAAACCGGTAAATAACACTGCCCCAATTCTTCACTCCCTTCTCTAAAAAGAAAATATCCTTGAGGGAAAGGAAATTGATATGATAGTCAATTTCATTTTCTGTATTAGTAATGGATAATTCAATATTTGAGAGGGTATTGAAGAGCACAATAATTTATTTCTTTCCAAACGGCGTGTCAGAATCCACTTTAGGGGATTTTACCGTAGGCCGGTGCTGTTTTTTTTTTAATGGAGACGGATTTATTTGATTGAATATACTGTTTATGAGGGAAGAAGTCAATTCAACACCACAGGACTTACATATTGCTTTTAATCAAAATGTGGACTGTGGAGGAATTGATGCCTGCATGCTCCAATAAATCCGGCAGAATAAACCCAATGGATTGAACATAAGAACCCCAGCAAGCTGGAAATAATGGGGAAGTGAAAGACACCATGCGCTGTTTACTGACTGCCCCTGGTCTTCCTAGACAGGCAATATTCAGGGCTCAAATTCATAGAGCTGCTTTAAAAGCACAAACAGTCGCTAAGCACAACAACATTATGCTTACCAGAACAAGGTTAACAGCCAAACTACAATGTCACAAGTAAAATTTTTGCTTAGCAGAAGACTGTAAAGCAATATTTTTGCTAATAAATGGTTCAGAGAAATGTTTTTAATTTTTGCAAATAAGTAGCCCTTTTCTAAACGTTATTACCAATAAGCAACTTTCTGCTGTCAATAACAAGGACAAAATGCATTTCATAAGCAAACAAGAAGTACATAATGGTAAGTACATTTGTGTCAAGAATGAGTTTGCACTTACTTCATCACTCATTTGTCAAAGGTAACTACAATCGAGTAAGTGTGCCCTTTTATATTGCTTACAGCAAAGCATTAGCTACGAAATAAACATTCCGCTGGGGGGCAACTCTATTAACACCAAACCCTCCTGCCAACAGGCATTATGAAATTGAAACCAGATTTACCAGAAGTATCATATGTATTCAATTCAGGAAAGCCTGAAACATTATACTCTAAGAGATATTCTATGTTGGTCTATTACGGGAGTTATGAAAAATATTCAAACAAATTGGATTGAATTGAATAATTTCCCTAAGTGCCATTGGGACAATTTGTAGCACAAAGTTACACTTTCAGTCGCAGTTGAAGTTTGTGAGTAATTTTTTTTTTTTTTACATATTTGGTGTCTTGGGAGTAACCAAATTGAGCTCAAATTTGCACAGGTTGGTTATTTCATGGATATATTGGGTAACACAAAGTGTCCTTACTGGTCTTTAACAGTAACAAATGTTGCACCCATTGAAACTTGTTCTAAAAGTTCTCCCTGGTAATCCAATCTGCTGTTTCTTTTTTATACAAAATATATATACAAATAAAAAGTTCAACATTACTTAAAAAAAAAAAAAATCAATCATCTTTATAAATCACAGATTATTGATTTCAGAGGGGTTTCCATTCAGCAATGTTTAAATCCCCGTTTCTAATTCGGGAAACAAAATACCTCCATTCATCGCGGATCAATTTTGATATATACCAGGTGCAGCTGGGAATTCTCCCGCCTGACTTTTTGAACAGATAAATATAGACCATCGTCTGGACATAGATTTGTCACTATCGGACTGCGATTGAAAAAGTGTTGTTTCAATTACATATCGCATGAAGAAACCAATTCATTGGAAGTTAAATATGCTGAAAAGGGGGAGGACTTGAAATAATAACAGAAATCACTTGAAACAGCTACGTGCATGACAAAATTTTTAATTGCAATGCTTTAGCTTGTTTATCGACTAATTGTAATTTTGATATTTGTATCTTTTTCGCTGAGTGCACTGTTATCTTTTAAGTGCACTACACAACACAAAGGACAAAGTCTTTCTGTCCCATTCGTAGGACGACGCATCATGGTTAATTGTCATGTTAAAGACGCAGATGTCAGACTGGGACTCGGACCCACACTCTGCTGATCAAAAACACCAGAGCTTGAGTCTGGTGCTCTTAACCGCTAGACAGGTAGACATGATTCCAAGTCTTTGATATTTTGATGCACTGACACTAATGGTCTATAACAACAGACCACATAAGTACTAAGCATATTTGAACACTTTTCCTGGTCTCGTGTGCATTGCTTTCCTGTCTAAAAAGCAAACACAATTCTACTGATAATTGAACACACACAAGACTTACACATACAGCCTATAACAAAAGTGATAATACACAAGTATTTATGTAGCATTTCAAATGCTTACCTAGAGAAAACATGGTTCCAAAAAAGCATATATACACAAGGGCAGTAAACCAACACAGTTATTGAAGTGTTGTTAAAAACATGTATTGATATGAACAGCATGCAAACTATTAAACCACAAATGAAGGTGAATTCAATTTTAGGACTTCAAAAAAGATGGGAGAGGTGCCTCCACCAGGGTTCTCCCACCGTCTTTTCAAAACTGTGGGACGTCAGGGTACCAAAATGTTGGTCGAAGCACAAAAATAAAAAATTTACCTCTTCAAACAAAATTATCCAATGATTGGCATTTCAGCACTAACCTGGCATCTCCTGGTCTTAATTTTTATTTTTATCTGTTTATTTTAATGTTTATTTCAAAACAAAACTGAATAAAAATTCCTGGACCAAAGTGATAACTATTAAAGTCACTGTATGCCTTTGCTTACCATGAATCAAAGATTTGATTTAGTTCTTCAAACCAAAGACAAATGTTTGGCATTTCAACACTAACCCCATCTCATGGTCATCGTCCTGTCTTGAAGATATTTTACTGCTAAAATGTTTATTACCTTAAAGACAGGTGGGCAGTCACTTGAAGGCTTTTTGGCTCAGAATTAATCACATTGTCTGATGATTTTCTCTCTTCTTCAATTACTGTGACTACTGGGCTGACAATCTGAACGGGGCCCAATTTCATGGCTCTGCTTACCGCCAATTCGGCCCTTCTGATCACCATTCTCGATCTCCCCTTGCACATGGCAAGCGCAGAGTTTCTGCTTATGGTAAGCAGAGCCATAAAATTGGGACTTGAACGGTAGTATGTCAAACTTTGTTGCAAAACCAGGTGCGTAGAATGTTTATTGGAAGGGTAATAGCTTGGTTTTTGTTGACGTATTGCATATTTAGTGTCACGACTGGGACTCTAACCCCCACACTCAAATGACTGAACCACAGGAACTTGAATTCAATGCTTTAAACCACTCGGCCATGACATCCTACAGCTACACCACAACGAAGGTCGGTTAACACCACGGATGAGTTGACAGTCAGAACATATTAAAGATAAACAAACTAAAAACAGCTCAACCATAAGATGATTTTGTCTTTCGATTCCCCTGCCAAAAGAAACGGTCCCGCTTGCCCTTGCACTGGAAATCAAACCTCCATCCGATCAGAAAGAGATGCTAGTGAAACATCTGTTGAAGTCATCAACGACATGACAGCTAACGTGGCAGCCTGGGACGAGCCAAAGCAACATACGGTAGCTGTCACAGTAACTATGAAAACCTAGTCTTGATTCCTTCTCAGCTTTTTCTCTCAATCTCGTCTCAGTCTGTCTTCGTCTCTCTCTACACTGATCCAATCAATAGGCTTGCTTCTTGCAAATGAAGGCCATTTTCAGGCTCGGCTTCATCGAGTCTTCGTTCGTCCTCCTCTCTTCGGGATGCGGGGACACGACGGATCAATACGCGACTTCCTTGCTGCACTCTCAAAGATGGAGTGGAAAGGGAACCGCTAGCCGCCGGTCTCGCAAACCTGTCACCTTAGCAAAATCTTCAAGCCACTCGTTTAATCACTTGGGATCTCTGCCCAACAGATTTTCGACACACAAGAAAGAGGCTGAGTAGCTAAAGTGAGCGTTTGTTTTTAGTTTTTGTTGGTGGATCCGGGTCCCAGATAAGAACTCCTGACATTTTGGGGGTTGTACTTCGAACATGAAACAAACATCCTAATCAATAAATTGGTTTTCCTGGATGGGAAACAAGTGTAACAGATTTACCTAAAGGGGAGCTGTGTCGTTTCTCAATTTAAAAGTAAAAACAACAGTTGAAAATGTGTCTAACCAGTTATGGTAGAGCGCTGGAACGTAAATCTGGTTCAATTCCTGCTCTAGTATTATTGTTCTTTGTTTAACGCAAATTTAATTAAAATATAGAGTCAGTTTCCTTATTACAATGTTTATTACTCGATCAAAGAAATCAAACTATACTTCCATCAAAAAAACTTTCATCGATGTTTGTTTTATGCCTATCCTATGTAGACAGAGCAAAAACCTCTCGCCCAATTTACATATGATTCTTCCAAATTATTTTAATACTCGGCGATCAAAAGAATTTTAATTGCTAATATCATCGGTCGCCCAGTCCCCCGTGATAACATTCCTGCTCCGTCACCCTTCCCCCCCTTCGCAACCAGCTTCACCCGGTACTTGGCACCTACTCTGAACTATCATCGGAGACCCTCATCAAGTCTAATGAAACTTCACTTCACACTTCAAAATTAAAGGTTTACTATCGGTTTGTAGACGAATAAATAAATTCCTATCCTTTAGTTTTAATACACACCATCAAACCAATCACAAAGTGGTTATTTTGTAGTGAAAAATTTGGTTCAGGTGCTGGCATGGACTCTAGGCAGAATTATAGTATTAGGACTCTAGGCAGAATTATAGTATTTACTTATTTTTATTGCAATAACGGAACAAGGCGATGTATGTCTTTAAGTGCTATTTACTCAGCTTTTCAGATGGGGAATATTTCTCATGAGGATGTGTCTTGGCAAGATGAAGAGAGCTTTATCTTACTCTATTTGCCAACTCTTCCGTCATACAAATAAAATCTTGTTGAATCCCCAGGGTAATGGTAATGGAGCAGGCCTGTATGCTTCGTTTTTGAAAGGGCAAGGCCATGAAGGCATTTTCTCCTTGGTAAAAGGGCACCCTATGAGGAATTTGGGATACACCAAAGGTGAGAATACTGGTCTGTGACAATTACCAAACGTGTCCAGTGCCTTTAAAGCCTTTTCAAGCTACCATGTGCATATTGCTCAGTAGGGCACATCTTACATCTAGATACATAGTTTTGCAACACTCTATGCACGGCTGGGTCCAAGACACCCAAGATTCACACGCTGTCGCTTTGCATGGCTGCCAAGAATCCACTCAATAAATACTGACTCAGGATGGGGATTAAGACTGTGTAACTTTCACCAACGTGCCGCCATGTTGTCCAACTCCCATTCAAATCAAAATGAGGCTGGGTGTACAAAAAACAGCCAGTGCCCACTTTAGTGATGTATGAATCGGTACTAAATACTGCTTTTGCAAAATAAGCACAATATAAATGTGCATAAGAATCCTTGTACATTGCGAGTTTTGAAAACTAGTGGATTGAAGTTAATTTACAAAAACCACAGATGGAACATCCCTTTAAGAATGGCATTCAGAGAAACTTCCATGACTTTTTTGTGTCCTCTGCCTCCGACAGGTGTCTCCATAATGGAGTGTTTCCACTCTATCTACCCAAATATTTTGACTGAAACGAATGTAAATTGGATGAGGAAATAACCTCACTGTATTGAGTGACTGAGTACAGTGCATTGAGTTGGTGCACTGAGTTGGTGCACTGAGTTGGTGCATTGAGTGTACAATCATGGAGGAACGCAATAACATTGGTGCAATCGGTAAATGCACTAACATTATGGGCTGGTGCATTTAATGTGGTGTACAATGCACTAACATACTGAGATGGATTATTATTAAAGATAGGTGTGAGCTCATAAACAGTCCATATTGGCTCCACGCTATCTGCAACTTAAAGGCAACCTAAAGGCTTTTGTAATAAGAAAGTATTTGAATCCCGAGAATCTAAAAAAACATACCAGATTAACATTTTCAATTTTTTTTATATATTTTTTTTAAAAACAAATACCAATGCTGCAATCAAAATGGGTTACACACTGCATGAAATCATATACATGTACAGTGTTGTGTATATTACATATTGGCTCGTAGCACGTAGAATAATTATTGACTTTTTAAAGCGAGCTAAACGCAACTAAGAGGCTGTTAATGATGATAATATTGATTTGGAGAGTGCAATATTGACTGACTGAGTACAGCTAACAAAATTACATGGACACTACTGGTATTAAGTCAATGAAAACACATTTCAACATTTACATGCATTAATATTGTCTGCTAAACTTTGGAGCCTGGCCGAGGTTTGTTTTTTCCTTGTTTTTTTTTTTTTTTTAATGTAATATCAGGTAATATTAAGGAGGGGAGTGAGAATGGAGATTCTTTTTTTTTTGGGGGGGAGAAGTATATTTTGGTCTTGAATATAGATACCTGAGAGAGGTACAATAAGAGAGGAAAGGGTGCTCAAGGTCTAATGAATAGAATGTAAACCTGCAACATTTTGCTGAAATATTTGTTCAATAGTATGCCCTTTTCTTAGATATAATCCTTTTAAGTTTTTATATTTCATTTTAGAGGGGTATAGCTCAAAAGTAGAATGGCTAACCTGCTGATTTCCCGCTTACTGTGCAAGAGCCGAATTTCTGTACTAGCCTTGTAAGCGTTGGACTGCTAGTAACCTGGAATACGCACGCGCAGAAGCCAAAATTCGCCGCTCACCCGTGAAATATACTTGCCGTAAGCACAGATCCCCCTGCTTCCGTAAGCGCCGATTTCCGTAAGCGCCGATTTCCGTAAGCGCCGATTTCGTGCTTACAGTGAGCAGAGCCATGAAATTGGGCCCAGGTGATGGCAGCGACTCCAGGAGTGCGCCCCCATTACACCTTGAGGATGATACGACCACCGATGCAAGTCTTTGTCGAATTATGATGTTGGTTTGCTGCACCCTTAGTAACTTTTACAAAAAGTTGCAGATTTCGATAGAAATGGATCGAGGGCACATCTGTGCAGGGGGAGCTGCGTGTCTGGCCTTTCAGCGATATAATTCAGATGTTTTTAAATGAGCTGATGTTTTAAACAAGAGACTGAATCTTAAGTCCAGGTGATTTGCCGGCAGGTCTAAGTCAACGCAGAGTCCGTGGCTGTAGGCGTAGTAAACTCCGTTATCATTTCCAAGTCTCTGTCTTTGGACAATCGTTGTGGCATTGTATGTTATTGCTATTCCATTCAGGGATTGTTTATCAATAGGGGATTTTTTTAATATAACCAAATTAATATCAGTGGAGTTTAGAGGATAGTACAAAGTTGGTCGGTAAGGGGATAGCACTCAAGGGATGATGTACATTAGGTCATATTCTATGTAAAAGCCTTGAGACAAGAAGAATTTTACAATTATTAAATTTTTGGGGGCTGAAAAGGGAAAATTGCAGAGAGCAAGATTTGAACCAATGACCTCTGGACCAGTGTGCCGGCACACCAACAACTGAGCTATCTAGCCTTATGTCAGTCATCTTCTTATTTTGCTTAAATATCTTTGTTCAGGGGCGCCAGTCAGAAGCCATTCAACAATTAACTGCCATGTAGACAGGGATCACACCAAAAAAGTTTACAACCCAACTTGAGAAGCGGCAGCCACAGGATCAACTTATTCGATTAATAAACTAATATTAACTGGCTTCATGGTGTGGCAGTTAGCACTGAAGGAGCCAACCTGACTGCTTCTGTTACAAAAATTCATTTTATCAATATAAACCACAAGGGAAACTGACTGGGTAAATTTGTAAATGATTTTTGGGGTTGAACAAAGAATTGACTAGAGTGGGATTCGAACCAACGACCTCCGGCACGTTAATCCGGAGGTCGTTGGTTCGAATCCCACTCTAGTCAATTCTTTGTTCAACCCCCCCCCCCAACAAAATTCATTTTATTTCATTCTTGTGGTAAAGCCAAGGACTCTAAGAAAAGTGAGCTTAATCAGTTTACTAGCCAAGAACCCAATGGAGGGAAAACAAGGATATCATTATATGTTTGAGAAAGACTCCACTATTACTTTAGGTCAAAGCATCAGGCCATTAACAGTATTTGTTGCACATTAGGTAAGTTATGGTGGGTAACCAAATTACAACACCCAAGTCCTTATTTTCCAAACATCATCTTGTAACGAACATGTAAGATCCTAATACTCAAGAGATTTGATAGTCTTCACATAAATCAGACACACGTCAGCTGCAAAAGACATTAACCACAGTGTGCTTTTATTGCAATATTGATCCAGACAGATATAATAAGATTGGTGCCCCCCCCCCCCCTTTACAATCTTCTCATTCCTAGGCTGGCTACATCTCTGTGGATCCACTAATTAGGTGAGCCAATCCCATTAGAGTAGGGCGACCAGACAGCGCCAAATATCTCTCACTCCCCTCGAACTCTTATTCAGGAGACTCTACAGATTCCGAGAGAATAGTACTGCTGATTAAGTCAAAGCACTGTTGACAGACTGAAGTAAGACCCAAGGGTTGGGGGGGGGGGGGGGGTGGTCTCAAAAGTAGATTCGTATCTGATGCCTAGTGACATACGGAATCTAGAAAACAGTCTGCTCGCCGTTCCAGAGCGGCCAACGTTTGCATCTACAATCCCGGCCATATCTCGTTGGGCACTCGCACCACAGCCTCACCCGAACTTGCTCTCCGCTGCCTGAACAACGTTCCTTCTCCCCTCATTCAACCGCAAGGATTCTTTTTCTCTTCTAGCAAGTGTTTAAACTCAAAGTTTAGGAAAAGGTTATGTTAGATGGTGGAAAGCGAAGAGGGGAGAGGATATTAGTTGAAAGACCAGAATTTTTATTGTTGGATATTGCGGGAATTCTGTCTGTTACACGTTCAGTAAATGCCAGTGGCCAGATGATGATAGTGCAGTACTCTCTGCTGTACGGAGTCTAAGATATTCTAGGGATGAAACATGTGTGTCCATGCATTCCAGGCCGACACGGACTACCATTGCAATTCATGCAGTAGGACAGTCCTCATACATACTCCATGGCATCCAAGAGTGAAACTTTGCACAACTCTGTCTGATTACTAGTCGTCTCTGATCCTGCCCCTGCAAAGTAACCCTAATTCCTAGTATTTTTAAAGTCTCAACACGAAACAAGCAAGGATGGACATACATGATCATAAAACGAACTTGATGATACGGTTTCTGACAAATGGACCTCTTCATGATTGTATTCTGGGTCCAGTTTCGTAGAGCTGCTTAAGCAGAAACAGTAGCTAAGCACACAAAAAGTTTGCTTACCAGAATATGGTTACAAGCCAAACTGCCATGTCTCGTGCACAATTTGTGACTGGTTTCCTGCTCATTTCTGCTTATCAGAAAATTGTTAAACAATCACTTCTGCATAAGCAGCTTTATGAAATTTAGCGTCCCGATTTCATAGAGCTGCTTTCGCAGGAAAAATTCCATAACAACTTCCTGCTTAGCAGAAATGAGCAGGATACCAGTCATTGTCGTATAAAATGGTATTTTGCATGGTAACCTTATTCTGGTAAGCATAATAATTTTGTGCTTAGCTACTTTTTGTTGGGATCTCTGCTTTCGTTCTTACCTCAGTGAATGCTTCGATCTCGCCCAGAACCAACGCCCACTCCATCTGATCCTCAGAGTCATAGTGTCCTTTGTATTCATCTACATTCTTGCTCAATTCCTGTAAACAAAAACAAAGTTTCAGGGAGCTGCTTACCACGTAATTCTTGTCCTATGGCGCCCTTCATAGGCCGTATTAAATGAGAAAAAATACCATAGTTAGCAGAGCTATGACATTGGGCCCTGATGAAGGGTTGAATTGTACGCCCTGCGCACTGGGGGAGCAAACTCTAAGCAAGGGCCTCTACTCCAGTAGTGTCTAATAAGGTCAAGATACAAAACATCTGCTCATGCAAGCCCCTTGGAAGTACTCAGAGTTCATAAAAGGTTAAACTTTCTACAAATGCCAATCAAATCATATGTTGGAATGCCATTTTAAATCATTCTTAGAACTAACATATTGTACATTGTACATAAGTCTCAGCAGAGAGAGAGTTCTGAAGTGTTTCCTTCAACCCCATACACCTTTCCTCTATAATGAGCGGACACAAATCACCATCCGTTCCAATTATACAGCACAGGACCCCTGTACAATTACTCTACATTGAAGAAAAAACAATAAAAGCCAAGCGCGAGTTGACACTGTCTGGTCTGAGAATGGGGCACTTAACTCTCCCATGTGATTCAAATTTTCAAATTAGAGCTTTTTACGATCACTCCGCGTAACCCGAGACAACTTTTATGCCTTAGTTCTGTGACTCATTTTCTAAATTGTGAATTACATGTGAGGCAGATTGGGAATGCAACAGATAGACGCATTCATTTGCGCTTGATGTATCCTCTGGCCGTAGACGTTCATCTTAAAAGCTTATTTTACAGCAGGCTTTTTATGGAGTGCCAGCGTCCATTTGAGAAGCTCATCTAAAGCTCATTACTCTGTCCAAAAAAACATCAGCAAGTGCACCTGAGGATCAATCCCAATGGTGTTGAAAATTCACCAAATGTTTTTTACTCGACTGTAACAATTTCCTTTTTTTGCATTTGCTGTTTTTTTTTTACGAGGAAGAGTGGAATTGAAAAGCTATTGTATAAATGAATAAATATTTTAAATTCACACTCGGCAAAAAGAGACATCAGAGCTTGAGTCCGGTTATCCTATCCATATGTGTCATAGACTTTACCCACAAGAAAACCATTCACAGACAGTTGCATTTGTAGGGAGTGGTTTCTCTTCCTGCCTCTCACCTAATACGCACCCCGGTTTGAGCCCAGAATGGCTTTTTTCAGTACCTACCTATAAAGTTGGGCTTCCCTAAAGGGGTTTTCCTCCTACGTCTAAAACTGAAATTTCTTCGTTGTCTTCTCTACAAAAAGTTGGTGTGTTTTTCCAATAGAATGCTTTGCCGACTATAGATTAAGATTCAGAGTCTTACTGGCTCAGAGTACTGTGTGATCCTCAAAGGAGCGAGTCTCAATAAATCCACATTAAAAAGAGGGAAATTCAAGAAACTCCTCAAATGTTTTCTATTCCAACAAGTGTATAAACTTTAAGTTCATCCAACTGTCTTGAGCGCCTTTGAACAACATTGGTTGATTTTGGCGCTATATACAAATTCCCTCTGATTGATTGATTGATTGATTGATTGATTGATTGATTGATTGATTGATTGATTGATTGATTGATTGATTGATTGATTGATTGATTGATTGATTGATTGATTGATTGATTGATTGATTGATTGATTGATTGATTGATTGATTGATTGATTGATTGATTGATTGATTGATTGATTGATTGATTGATTGATTGAAATTCTCACCTTTGTTAACTCTTTCACATGATCTAGTTTCCTCAGTAGTAAGCATACTACAATCAGCCTGGCATAGTAGCGTAACTTCTTCACCATCAACTCTGGCCTGCATTGGGTAAGGTTAGGAGAGGAAAAAGGAGAGGAAAAGTTTGGAAGTTGGATTTGGACATTCTCATAGTTTTTTTTTTTTTGCACTAACATGGCAAAAAGTAAGTATAGTCTGGTCCCGAGCCCATACAGCTCATCACGCCAGTGTTTATATTAAGTTTCCTTGGCATTAAACAACTGAGCACATTTCTATTCCCCCTTGACTGGATGCAAATTACTCCCCAGCTCTCTCCCCGGTATCCATTTGTAGTCCTGGGTGGAGAGAAGCAATTACATAATAATCTTTGGGAGCGCAAGACATTGTTTGAAAAAAGACACACGTGCTACCAAAGTAGTCCTGTAGCGTGCACTGCATTTGGTTGCCCCCAAGTTGCCTCGCGTGACAAGGCCTTTAGATGTGAATCACATTTGAATTAGCAACAAACCAACTTGGAATGAAGCATATTGCGACAAAACCTCCTGTCATAGTTCTAAAAGCACAGTTCAGCATAAAACCTCAACATTTCCAGATCAAAGTCTGATAACGTCAGAATGTCACACTCTATTAACAAATCCTGCACTTAAACTCTCTCCACCACCTTGACTTTCTTGCACGAAAGATGAATATCTACAGACTATATGCACTGAGGAGCATGCCGTGGCATATGATTTTTCAGCATTGCCATTTGCACTGAAGTAGCTTACATTTTCTTCCCTGTCAGTAAAACTATAGATCACTTTAAGTTGTGACAGTCGACTTTCAATATAGAGAGAGAGTCAGTGAGTAAAAGTTTGCTTCTGATGAAGCCTGGCTACCTGTAGGCTTATCTGTTAAATCTGCACAGTTAATGTTGGAGACAAACATCACTCGCAAGTGATTCCAAAAAGAGGTCCAGGGCAGATCTGTAAATTTGTAAAGCCTGGTTTATTCTTACTGTGAATGCGAATGCGAATGCGAAGCAAACTTTGGGGACGCAAAATTGATGCGCGATCCCTTTCCAATTGGACGCAATGAAATTCGCTTCGCACGAAGCATTCGCAAGGAGTATCATCCGGGATTTAAGCTAATGGGTGTAATGGCTGAGTGGTTTAGAACTCAAGTTCTGGCGGTTATTTTATCGGAGTGTGGGTTCGAACCCCAGCCATGACACTTGTGTCCTTGAGCAAGATGTATTGTTATATCCCTTCTTCTCTTCACCCATGAGTACAAATGGGTACTCTTAAGAATGTAATGATTTCATGTGTCACATGAATCCAGATCAAGTTGTCAAATTACAGCAACTTGATGATACATAATAAACATTGGTTCATGTCCACAGAAAAACATCCAATGTAAATATGCCTCAAAGGTATCTCAGTGTAAACAGACCCTTCCAAGCTCTTCAAAAATGTGTCCGTGCCACAGCTCTGTGGATAAACATTTATCGGGTACTCCAACAATATTTACTTGTCTAAACAAAGTCTACCACCATAACTTATTGAGCAGGCAAAACATCCGCAGAAATATTTCTGCAAATTCTTCTGTAAACAAATCTTAATTTAAAATTAACTGCTCAGTTTGATTTTCATTTCCTCTGACAGATGTGGCACAATACGATGTCTCAAAATCTGGAACAGGAATGATCATCGCTTCAAACCTTTCATACCAGGACAATAACAATAACATTTCTGTGGATAAATGTTTACTCCAACAACATTTCTTGTCTAAACAAAGTCTGCGATATTACTTTTTGAGCCGCGTAATACATCCGCAAAAATATATTTCTTCAATATTTTGTTTTCCTTATGGGTAACGGGACACTCCCCCAATATTCTCCCCCCCAAGGCGGGTGGCTTGCTTGAGTTGCTTTTCCGGCGCCAGCGGTCAATAATGGATCGAGGATCTTCCTTTGGTTGAGGCTCCAGGTGGTTTCATTTGGGGAAATCTGAACAGCCCAGTCTGTTGCACTTGTGAACGATTAGCAAAATGGATTATTATGGTTAGACGTATTCAGCGTTATTGGTGAGCTGACTTTGACTGCGTTTAAAGGGTTTGGGTACTTTTTGTACGACGCAAAACACAAACAACCACAGATTTACTATAATTTAGCGAGTTTAATGATAATTAATGACCCTTAAGTTAAAACATTACTTGCTGATGTGCTGTAGTTTTTGAGAAAATTAGTTTTAAAAAATCCCGAAAACAATGTTTGTATCGGTGAAACAAAAACTATTTTAGCATTTAGAGCAGATTTACTTGACTCTCCTGAAACACTGCTGTGTGATTTCCACCTTTTTTTTCACCAAAAAAAAATTGACGACTAATGAAGCTGACACTCCTACTAGTAAACCATTCATCTTCATTCACAGTGCATAGGGATTCATGTCATGCACAAAAACTTGATCAACAAAAGGTATCAAACCCTTCACAGAGAAGTCTTTAAGAGTATTTTGTGATGACAAGATTCTTCCAGAAATTATCACTCGAAAAGAAAGATTAGTACGGTTTAAAAAGTACATGTATTTGGCAATGATTGGAAAAACACATGGAGGATTTTTAATCAGAAGAATTGAGTTTGATGAACCATTGTATTATTTCAGGTGCCATGAAAACAAAATATTTCCGACTGAAATAACACCATTATGCTAGGATAGTTTCAAACTTCGGATTCACAAACATGCAGAAGGAGTTGCATGCCAGACCAGCGCAAAGTGTGTACATGTATTAATAAGTCATGCTCAGCTCTCATCCCTAACAGCCTCCTTCGTCATCCCAAACTCTCCGCCCCTACCTATTCCCCAATCTTCTTCAACCATTCATACTCCAAAGTATTCCTTCTTAGCGTTCCCCACCTTTCCCCCAAGATCCTGTATACGTATTCCCGACATAAGGACCTCTTTACCAAATTTGATTTCACGCATTACCGCAAAAGAGACTGCCCTATAAAATCCATACCCATTAGCTAAGATCTGGGACTCATGTAGGGGGGCAGCCAGTGTCTGTGCTGAGTAGGTAGTACTAGTTGAGACCGGCTAGGAAACTAGAGAGGGTCTGGCAGTGAAACGCGAGGACGCACAGCTCCCTCGCTGGAGCCTGGACCCACAAGACTCGTGCAAATTTGATCACATAAACTATTGACTCTGGGAAATATGAGTCGGATGAACTTCTTTATCTTTACACCAAGAGTTTCTATTTTCATCAGAATTTCATAGATTCTGTATTTTTCCTGATAATTCGAGGAGCAGTGCAGGAGCGGTTGGGTTAGAATCCTGGGCCCATTGTGGACTCAAGTAATTATTTATCGAGGGAGGGGGAGATGCATGGTGTCAGTTATTTCCCTGATGTGACAACCCTAAAGAATAACCTTTTGGAAAAAAAAATGGGGGGACATCGATTACTGAATGTAAACTTGAACAAACCAAGCGGTAATAAATAAGCAAATGCACTGACTGTTCCGTGTTGCTGTACAATGTGAGCAGTTTAATGCATTAGTCAAGTGTGTTAGGTGCCTTGAATGTTATATTTCAAGTGATAAATTCTACATGAATACTGGTCTAATTCTGGGGGAGAGACCTCTGCTTCCTGTTTTCCTGTCAGTGTTTGCTTGTTGTCTTATTTTCACAAAACAATTTATTCTATTTTCTCAGTACAATGTAGGTCAACTTGCCTGAGGTTCTTGAACTGTGACCTCGATTTCCTCTCACTACAATGTACTTTCCCAGCGCCTAGTTCACTGTTCACATATCATTAAATGGTGAACAGCAAAGTGCATACAAACGTTCATCCGTACTTTTCCCCCCTTATTGAAAATATCAAGCAGAATCACATCAGAAATGACAGAGGCCTACTCATAAAAACCCCACCAGATCAACAGAATTTTTTATTAATCAAGTTCAAAACAATCAAGAAAGCGCCCATCAAGACTCTGTGGGAGCAGGTGCTGATGGTATGAATAATTTAAAGCCATCTCGTAGACGGATTAATTTGTCAATGTTGGAGGTTAACGTAGTGCTCCCGGTGACAGCTCATACCTTCACTTGCACCTGTTCACCAGGCCTTCCTCTTGAGTCCATATCACATCCTTGGTGCCGTCTTCCGAGGGTATCTTTTACTCAAGGATTTCTGTCTCTGTAATTCTCTGATCCCTGGTTGGGTATTATTACTTTCCGGATCAGACCAAACCATCTGGTTTTGCGATCTTGGTACTTATTCATCCAATATCTACTAGATGATGATACATGTACATGTCTTCCGCGATAGTAGCGCCTGCATGTAAACGAGTGCATACATTTGTCTATCTTTAAATAAACCTGAGAAAATAGTTGCAAACAACTTACCACCCAAAAGTACCTTTGGTATAAAAGCAAAAAATGGTTAATGGCCTGTTGTTCAACCATAGAAGAGTCTTTCTTCAAGACTGAAATCTCAACACAAAAAAAACACAAAAAAAAGGGGGGGGTGGGGTTGATTTCCGGTTTAAAACAGAGAAATCACATCCCTGACATATCGCAGTACTGCCCAAACATTTGTGTATTTCGGACAGGAGTAAACCGCAGTGGTCAGGTCTGGCAGTGGCTGCGGGTCAAATTGCATCCGGTTGCCACAGCTGTTTCAGTGTTTTCTCTCCCACGCACTGCAAGGTGTATACTTCTATGAATAGCCATGGACAACTATGTGTAGAAGGACATTGGAGTAATTACGTACATTTGTTAGGTTCATCATGGACATTTCACATCACTTCATATGTGTGACAAAGTGTAACTGTCAGGGATGAATGGGCGCAAAGCGTGGAAGCTTGCAGGTTTGATTTCTGCTTACATACATTTCACTTTGGTTTTAAAAGCCCTACTCTGCAATCTGGGGTGTTCAATATGGTGTTCATTATCTTATTTTCTTATAAATTTTATCTGATCAGTTATAAATAAACAATTTTTTTTTAAACTCGTTATAAAAGATGAAAAGATGAAAAGATGGACTCATACTATAAAAATGTAATTTTTAACTTATTTTAAATGTTCAAGTGTCTTAAGTTTTTATTTTCATTTTATTTCCATTTACAAAATGTCAATGTCAATCAGCCTTTGGCTTTGACTGTCATATGAAATAAAATAATTTAACAAAAATTGTGAAAAAAAATCAACTGTACGAAGACTCAATGTTTAGTAGCTATGGGATCAGATGAGCACGTATCTGAACAATACAGTTTACTTGTACACAGTACGTGACTTTATAATAATTTGTTTATACCTAATGTATTAGCATCGTTAAACAAGCCATAAAAAATAACCATACATAGTTTTGAGTCATATCACATGTACACGTAGGCAGTAGGCACGCACATCTTGTTCTGCCATTGGTAAGTATACTGTACCCCCATACAAGGAAAGCCCGGTTCATACTTCCTGGGAATGCTAAGTGAATTTTGATGTCACAAATTCTCAACGTAAAAATTTGCATCAGTTGACATTGTGTTCAAGTCCTGCAAAACAGTCGCTGCGAATACTGTCCTGTGACGTCAAAATTCGTATCGCATTGGCATTGGCAGGAAGTATGAACGGGGCTTAACAATGGCAATTAAAATAACAATAGCAATTATATATCGACAAGTCTCATAATAATATGATCAGAAAAGGATAGGAATCGCAAGTTCTGAGTGTCAGCATTTGAGAGTGCCGCAAGCGTTTTTCAGTATAAATGCAGTAATTCATTTAGTCACGCTATATTTAACTTGTATACAGGTCTATAAACTGAAATCTGCCCATTGGCAACACAATTGTATGGCTAGGGTAAATCTTAATAATGAAATAAAAAATGAAGAGAGAGAAAATGGTTTAAAAAAATAGAAGAACAGTTTTTGTTTTTTTGACATAACATTGCATGTGTTTGTGAATTTTTTGATATTACGGTACGTGCAGAAAGAGCGATCTTATATTATTTGTTTGTGGCGGTAACTTCTTGAGTCCTATCTTCAAGAGTTCTATCTTCCGCAGATACTAATATCATCGTCATTTCTAAACATGCCTGGTATTTCACAGTGGCATTGAAGCGATTGCCTCCATGCACTCTGGTCATTGCCTTGGTGCCCATATGAAATGCTCAAGTTGAAATCTACGATTTCCTCATAGGGTGCTCTTTACAAAGGAGGAAATGCCTTGGTGCCCTTTCAAAAACGAATCAGACAGGCCTGTTTTTTGCTTCAAGTGCAGAACACATTAACTTCATTGGATAATTTTACCAGAATAATTTGGGTTAGGGGCTGGTCACTAATATTAAACAGAAAATCTAGTTTGTAACAATGTAGGTTCCTTCAAAACAACAGGATACGAACCAAGTGTCTCTGAGCATTCTTGAGTTTCAAGTATGGAGTGCATTTCAAGAAATGACAGCTTGCTGTGGCCCCCGAGCGTTGGAACCAGTGGGATTTATTTAGTGGATTATAATAAAATTTGTAAAAATAAAAGTCGGGGGTATTCAAATGCTTTGTTCTACACCTTGTAAGTATTTCAGACCGAAATGTTTCTCTTGAGGATTAGAACTGGTATGTCTTCCTTTTTTTTGGGGGGGGGGGGGAATTGACAATCCTAACTTCTACCTTCTATATTTATTATCAGAAATAAACATCTGCCATGGGCATTGAGGTGGAGACAGGTGATTGGTTAAAGCCTCAAGTCAAGAATATTCATGCGTTAATCATTAACCACTAGTCTCTAATAAGGCTTTGTGTGAAAAGTGACAAACAATGCCCACGTTCAATGCCCGTTTAGCCCAGCAAGCCAGGTTCATACTTCCTGCGAATGTGAATGCGATACGAATGTTGATGCCACAAACTCACAACGAATAATTCACAGCAGTTGGATTGTGCTCATTGCAGCGAATATTGCAGCCAAAATATAGTTGTGATGTCATCACTTTCGCATTCGCAGCCGGGCTTGATCCCAGTTTTATGGTAAAACATCTTTTAGGGCCTTTCTCTTTACTCCCTTTTCTCACAATGACATGAAAAAGCTGTGCCTTTTAATAAACTGCAATCTGTTTATTAATCGTTTCTGTATCAATAATTTCTTAGCGATATACACAAGCAAACAAAATCGTCTAGACTTTAAAACCCTCCTCATGGGAAATGTCGCTCATTATAATTTATTCAAGACAACAAATTTCATAGATAGTTTATGCTAGGATTCATCAGTTACCATGGTGATGCACTAAGAAACATCCATGGTGCACAAAGAGATTGCCTGTAGAACAAAATTGGGCAGTGGATGGATGAAAGGGAGTGGGGGAAGATTACTTACAGATGAATTTTCCTCCTTGTTGATATGCAAATTGATGCTAAAAAATAGTTTGTTGCATTTGCATAACACAAATATGAAACCAAACTGGCATGTATAATGAGACTGCTGAGATTGAAATTTGCATCTGGGATAACAAATATTAGTTTATTTTTTATTTTTAATCCTGGTTATTGGTGCCATTCACATGGTAGTGTTTCATGTCCGAGCAGTCTAGCGTAGTGGACCAACATTCCAATATCTAAGTCATTGGAGTGTGGGTTTGAACCCTTCTAGTCTCTATTCGACCGTGAACATTTTAAAAACTTTGGATGGCCCCTTTAAGCAAGTGAGCAAAACAGCTTAAATGGTGTTGTAGATCACATTTTAGACAAAATTAAGCATTTTTCATTCCACGCTGAGAAAAAGCTGGATGATTTCATTTACATTGTAAAAAGTAAACAATGTTTGTTAAAATTTGCTTTTCAAACATTCAACTGAACACCAGTAGAATATGTAGCCAGAGGAACCATCAATGCACATGAATTTGCATTGAAAGATCAAGCTGTCCGTGGCTAGAAGCAATGAAAATGTTGACACTCGGACAGTTTTAACAATTACAGCCGATGGCAATATTAATCAGTGAATGTATAAATCATTCTGTGTTTCATCCAGTCACTGAGCTCATATTACACAATCTACATTTATATTAGTTCTAAGAGTGTAACATCAGACTCAACTCTTATTATCTTTTCATTTGTCATGAGTACGGTTTACCGACAGCCACACTTTTCAACAATCTGCCATTTTCACATTAGCTGGGCTACATTTAAAGAGGGGCTTTACTGCCATGCACCGACTTTCAAACAGTTTAAATCCCTTCCAGAAAAAAAAGTGGTACAACAAAAAATAAACTGAACTTGACCTTGGAGCTCGTCTTTCCCTAGTCTTGGCCAAAGACTATGGCGCTTGATATAGGATAGCTGTAAATAGCCAAAACGCACCCGCCACGATAGTTTACTGGACGGCTTGAAAACTAGACTATACTGGCAATGGTGCAATATCAAGCACCATAGTCTTGGGCCAAGACTACTCTTTCCCTGAAAACTCACTAATAATAAAGCTTATTCATTTTGGGTTTTACCTATAAACATTGATGTTTGTTAGCACTGTACATGCAGTTTTCCAGAGCTCTGTGAAAAAATCAGAGTCATATTACTCGGATGGGATTTGAACCCATGACCATTGCAATTCTAGAGAAGTGTCATACCAACTAGAATTATAAAGCTCCAATTAAACTCTCAAAATAAGAACATACGTGTATGTGTAAGTACTTTCAAGAAATAGCATTTGGAAGACTAACTATAATAACTTATTTTAATTGCAAAAATAAAAATAAGTTAAATATTCAGCTAATAATCACAAAAATCCAGAAGGCATACTCAAAATATTAACTGCATTATTTGTACGTGTATGTTTAGAAAGATATGAAAGCAAAAGGCGGGAAGCTTTTGATGGTCAGCTTGTGTATATATTCTCATTGATTTATTATGGTTTATGTAATCCGGCTATTTTGAAATGTTTACAGTACCACCAACGGTATTTATTTTTCAAAATTCCAATCTGAATTTGTTTGTTTATGGAAGAGTAGGTGATGCCGAAATGAAACCTTGACAAAATGGTGTGAAAGGCAACAAACATGGTAGTGTTAGGTTCTAGGATTCATGAGCAGTTCTCTTATGGGAAAACTTGCACGGAAGTCCTCATTGTTCAGCATGACTCGGCTGTCCCAAAGCTCTAAAGCACTTCTGATAGATGCCCCTGGAATCTCACACTCATTTAAGTGCCAAGAACAATGGACAAAATTGTGGTCTAGATTCAGTTTATTGAAATTGGAACATGTCACGCAAGATATGAACAAAGGTCTGCAATTCAGGGTTACAAAGACATCTCCAGTAAAGAGTGAAGTTGGATCATTGATTCCAGCGCCTGTTGTTCCTGTTTGTAACCAGGGCCCAATTTCATAGAGCTGCTTAGCATAAAAATTTGCTAAGCATGAAATTTCTTCCTTGATAAAAACGGGATTACCAACCAAATTTCCACGAGATTTTCAGGATAAGCAAACAACAGCTGAATACCAGTAACAAGCAATGTGCAACAAATGGAAATTTGGTTGGTAATTCTGTTTTTATCAAGGAAGAAATTTCATGCTAAGCAAATTTGTGTGCTTAGCAGCTCTATGAAATTGGGCCCTGGACATAAGACCTACAACGTGCATGTGTGCTACACGGTACACAATGAGCCTTCTGAGCGAGTTACCACTTCAACCGGTCAACACACACAATTCATTACGAATGCTTGTTTCGACGAGCCCTGACCGCGCATCCTACAAATCTTAACACAGCCCCTGGCGTTAAGTGGTTGTTTGATGGACAAATTTTGATGATTTTTTTTTTTTTACCTTGGCAATAATAAAGCAACCTGTGAGTTCAAATTGTGTCTGGTCGTACGTATTGCCACATTTAATTTCTCAGACTGAAAATCAGTCTGACTAATGAGGGATTCTTACGAACCCTCAGCTCAGGCTTTTGCTCCAGGGGGCCGGTTTCAATGAAGAGCTAAGATTGATCTCAACAGTGTATCAATCTTAATTGCAAAGCAAAGTGTGACATCAAAATAAAAATCACTATGGTGATATTGGCAACTCATCTCAAGAATCTATTTGCATTGTGACATTGAGCCCAGGCTATGTTTGTTGATGAAGTACATTGCGAAAACAATTTCCTCCAAAATTGATAATGCAGTCCAAGTCGAAGCTGTAGAATAAACCTAGATTTGGAATAGAGGCCATAAGTGGTTCAGGCAAGTTTTGTTCATAGCAACCAGGAACTATTGATTTTGGTTGGGGTTCGACCCCAAGACCTTTGCAATTCTAGAGCAGTGTCTTACTCACTAGACCATTAAAATTGCCCAGCAGCTAGAGGCAGTTTGAATCCTGTTTGAACTTAGTGAAGAATGGTACCCTTTTAATATTTACACACTTATCAGGAGTCAAAATTACTAGGTATTAAGACCAATTAAGAACTCACTCCGCTGTAGTAACGAGAAGTTAATAACGAGAAGTCCCCTCAATCATCTAAAGCAAAAGTAACAACCCCGGCTGATTTGCTACTTTCCGCCCAGGTACATGTAGTACATGTAGTTAAAGAGCAGGAGCCTCCCGAGAAGCCTCCCGAATTCCAAAAAATCTACTCCTTGGTACTGTTCAATATTAACAAGACAAGTACTCAAAAGAACATCAACCCAGCAAGTAGATACACACATGGTGTTACCATATCGCAAACCCAAATATAAACATAGGTAGGTATTCACAATCTGTTTGGCTGTATCCAAAATGGAGGCTACAGCTCTGGCTATGGCTGTTGCTAACAGTGTAACTAAGAACATCCTATTATCAACACATGATAACAGGGAGTAATCCAGCCATAGGCATTAGCTGTAGCCGGTAAATCAGCCACTGCGTAATAGTTGTTACAAAAGCAAACAATTTGCCCCCAATCAAGTTGAGTGTTCTAGCAACACCATCTTTAACTTCTATGAATTCTATTCTGAATGAGAGTTCTCCAGGGGGGATTCCACTCTAGACTTTCTATTAAAATCTAATTTACTAATGGCTTATTATCCTAAATAGAACTGGCAAGTTCCCATGACAATTTCCAGTTTGCGAGTGTTGGGAAACCCTTCCTTTAAATTGATGCTGTAAGAGTGTAATAACGCAGGGTATACTGCTGAGAGGTTATTGATGAATGGACTGAACGAGTGAGATTGTGCCAGCGATATAAACTCACTCTCTCTCTCTCTCATAACCAAGCCCAGGCTCTTCAAAATCCACTAATATATCATGTGCCAGATGAATCCAGGACAATTTTTACCGATCACAGCAGATCAAAGACAAATCTTGTTTGGCAGATGACAGGAAAAGGTCTGCAGTTATTTCAAAATGGGGAACAAAATTAGTTTGAGAAGCAGCTGTTCCATTAAAGTCAAATTTGATGGACAGGATCGTGTTACTATCCTCTTGTCCAGACTCCTTTTGCCGATCGGGCAGACACACTGTATTTAGCCTAGATTTTCATCACCTCATGAAATCACCTTGCTGAATCTCAACTGTTTCTTACCAACCTTTTTTGGTTGTCTATTTGGTAAGACACTGAGAATTGCAAAGGTTGTGGGTTTGAATCCCATTCCAAATAACATGCCTGTGAATTTTGTTTACAGAGCTCGGGAAAGTACTGAGTATACAGTGCTTTTATCCCCATAAAATTGGGCCCAGACTGTTACCATATATTTTTGTTAACCACCAATCTTGTACCTGTGTTTATTATCTATAGAAGGACAAGGGGGTTAGATTGAACTTCATAGAGATACATAGGACCAAGTAGGCAATACACCAATTCAGGCAAGCACCGGGCGCGCATGTGTTGAGCACCGCGCGCCAATTACGGTGTCTTCAGTGCATAGATAAAGACACCACAGGGTTGTTAATTTGTTCAATAGAGGCAGAACCAATTTTGTTTCGTCGGATTGGTCTATAGATTGAACAAGTATACAGCACCCTATATGCACTGGCAAACGTAACTGTGAAGGCCCTTGTTAGTCAGATGAGTTTAAGCACCATTTTTATTGCTACATTGAGCGTGATGTGGTATCAAGCTTTGCTAATTACCTGCTACAGCTAAGCGTTAGTTTCATTTAGAATCGTTTCTTTAATGACGTACAGGGTGATCAATACAACAGCTTGCCGTGTACACATCAGATGTTCCTCCTACAGTCATTGACCATAGACCTTAGCAATATGGTGTCATTCCATTCAACAATATCAATCATGCACATTTTTAATAGCAGTGTGTGGCACAACTTATGTTCAGTGATTATGTTAATTGTCAAGGCCAAACTCACTCACTTTTTTTTTCACATAATGTGTAATTTCACAGCTTTATACATTACTCATGAGCCTGCAATTATATGATGTGGAGGCATACACATCATACAGTCTATACGGTTCCTATGATGACTATTTTCATTGAAGCTTGTTTGAACATGCTCAGACTCTGCACTCATTCAAGATTATTAATTTTGGTTTTTACCCTTATTTTATACTCATTACTTTCCCCGAGTTCTGTGGGATTCGAACCCAAAACTGTTGCAATTCTAGAGCAGTGTCAGACCAACTCAAACATGAGATTGTTCGGTAAATAGAGGCAGTTTTAATCCTATGTTTTGTAGCAGCGGGTACAGCAACAATCATTCAAGATTGTTTTGGGGGCTCCATAACTAATCTCCCAGACAAACTTTAATTATCCGTGGTTCTTGCATTACAGCAGTGCACAAGTCTCAATCAAGTCATTCAATCAGTCAAGGTTTCCTTTCTCAAAAATCCCCCCATGGCGCCTTTATCCCCAAGACTGTGCAAGCAGAACCTTGTTATTGGTCCAAGCTCTAGAATGTAGGGGTTGTGGGTTTTGAATCCCATCAAAATATGTACTTTTTTTTTTTTTTTTTCATGCAAACCTTGGGAATGGAACTGCCGTTGGTTGCCATGAAGTTGCCTCGAGTGACAAGGCCCAGACAGATTTAGAACCGACCGCCCTCCAAGTCTCATGCGTATGATGCAGATCCCTATGATTCCCAAATCACGAACTGCTAGCTAAAAACTGTGAAAAGGCCCCCCCACCCCCTTCCCAACCCCCCAACCCCCTCCCCACCCCAAGCAGGGAGATGAAACGGTTGAGAGCAGGAACACCTTTCCGCACATGAGCATTATCCATATTATCTGCCAGGCATGCAATTGTCACAGTTGGAGAGACTCGGTGTGTCATCGCTGTGACAATTTCTCGGCCGGATGATCTGACCTCCATAACATGATTGAACATTGGGGGGATTAAGAAACAAGACGCTATGAAGCGCAATTCGTGTCTTGGCACCCGCGCCGTCATGGCACATTACGCTCGACATAAATGTTGGTGCTACTAAGTGAGGGGGTCTATAAAGCAACCTTGGTCCAATTCCATTTAAAGCCGTTTGGCGAACACAAGACTACGACACTATTATTTGGTTTGAGTAAATTTGTCTGTTTATACCCCAAACCAAACAGTGCACTCTGTCTAATGGCTCTGTCTATCAAAGTTCTACACACGGTCACCATATTCCGCTTACATGGTAAGCGCCAGATTTCTGCATTGGCTGTGTAAGCCAAGAATGCAAGAATGTTTCCTGTAATGAGCATTACATGAATGTTGGAGCTACATGTAGGTGAGGCAGTTTAATAGGCAACTTTGCCCAATTTCACAAGCCATTTTGAGATATGGCAGACACAAGACTATGACACTTTTACATTTGGGTAAATTTGTCTGTATACACCTGTACCACTAAAAAAGGATAATAGTCAAAGTCTGTATACATACTGAGCGGTTCCATCACAAAAAGACACTATGAAGTTTGAATCCACCTCCCCAAGAAGTGAAAACAAGTCTTCAGACACTGTTCAAATGTTTATAAAATATAAGCAATCCCATGAACACAAATGTGGTTGGTCTCAAAATACATGCATGCATGAGAGTCCGCACGTTTATACAGCCCAGTGGTGACGGTTTGTGCAGTAAAGACAAGACAAGACAACAGTGCAAAGGATTTCAAAACAGACATCCCATTAAAAAACTTACATCATGGACACAAAACAGTTCCCAATACACAATACTCATTTATGCGCTATTGTTCATTTTCATTCTGAAATCACACAGAACAAATGTACGCCTGGTCATGTTGGTGATACCACAAACTGAATAAATCACTGACAGAGTAATTAGATACACGTAAATGTCTACTCTTTATCAATGAACGGAAGCTTTTTCATGCATAAAATATCCTAATTGATTCAATATTGCAAAACACAGGACCAGTGTTTCCCCTGGCTACAATGAACTGAGCGAGACGACAACAAATCAAATTTATGATTGAAGCAAAATTTACGCATCCTCCAAACTGACAAGAAATCAAGGCTCATCTATATTCACGCCAAGTCCATCTACAAACTCAAAAATTGTGATTTCTTATCACATAGAGGTGTAAAGGAAACATCTTAAATGACCCCAAATTGTACAATTTTGATTAACATTTCCTTAAATGGCAAGTCTCCAGAGCAATGTGGTGAAAATGGCAAAACAAGAATGAGTAAGGTGGTCACTTAGAGTAGTAAGGTGGGCCCCTTCAAGTTTGAATGGCGGGGGTAATTAAACCGTACATAACATCAAGTCCTCAGAGACTAAGACATAAGAAATGAAGATTTCTTCATTAATCCCGTAGATAATCAAAGTTGTTAAGGTCAGTCTTTCAAGCCAATCACACTTGTGTCCGACAGAGTGAGTCAAGTAATGAGCTGAATTGACCCCTGCAGTTATTGTCATTGCTCTGTATCGGAAATTGTTTTGCTCGCACATGAGGGCACACAGTCGTGCAGTACCTTCGTACTAGAGTGAATAGATTATAACTTCTTCTATTAAAGGAACACGTTGCCTTGGATCGGACGAGTTGGTCTATAAAAAAGCGTTTGAAACCGTTTGTTATGAAATGTATATGGATGGAAAGATGTTTTAAAAGTAGAATATAATGATCCACACAAGTATCACTCAAAATTGCACGATTTTCATTTTACATAGCGAATTAACACGGTCGGCCATTTATGGGAGTCAACTTTTTGACTCCCATAAATGGCCGACCGTGTTAGTCGACGAGGTAAAACGAAACATCTTTCTAACCATATCAATTTTATAACAATTGGTTTCAAACGCTTTTCAAAGACCAACTCGACCGATCATAGGCAACGTGTTCCTTTAAGAACGTTAATGGTGATCCATCTGAGAAGGCTTGTGGTGCATGTAGAAGATGTGGAAACTGTATTGTGCAGTCACTGGTGACTATTTTCACACTGTACACAGTGCAAACCATGCCTCAATTTCATAAAGCTGCTTAAAAAAAAGCACTAAAAGTAGCAACAAAATTGTGCCTACTAGACTAAGGTTACCAGCTGAAATAGTAAGTCACATCAGTTTGGACTGGTATCCTGCCCACTTTTGCTTAGCAGCAAATTATTAAGCATTATTTTTTGCAGATCTATGAAATTGGCCCATTGGTAAGTAGAACACTAAGCAGAGGAATGACTTACTCATATCAGAAATGGGTTGTTAGCCAAAACACCCTGTCAAGTACATTGCCTTTTGGCTCCATGCTAACTTGTGCTTAGCAAATCAAATTTATTTAAGAAATATTTTCTGATTTAACGGCTTTACACGATGCCAGTCTCATGTGTCAATACTTGTAAAGAACTTTAACACGACATACTTGTACATGAATGAGAATGCGTGTGCTCACACACACCTTCAACTGTTCCGAGAGCTACTGATTGGACAAAACGCCGGGAGGTAAAAAGCGCTGCCTCTCTGACAAGTAATGGATCCACAACTTTTCATCTGAAGAGAACTGTCAACAGCTCAGCGCCTCACAGAGGAAATTCCCACTCTTTGTCACCTTAAATTGTGCGGGAAATCTCTGATTATGTACCCGTTGGGCTCCAAGGAACGTTGTCATCTACATATGTAACTATGCCTTTGATTCATGGCACGGGGACCGAGAGTAAAAAAAGAGAGAAACACCTTTAGACGTTGACTGAAGAAGTTTGACAAAGTGGATTTTCAAAAACGATGAATGCTGTGGTCGTAAAGTAGATACCATACACAGAAAATGCATGGCCTAGAGGTCCACTTTACAAGTTGGTATCCATTTGGACTATTGATTTAGTTGGTGGAATGAGGGCAAAATCACAGTTTGTTTCAGTACGATCTGCCCGGTGTTATTCTTGATGAGGGTACGAAATTTAAAGGAACTGCTGGTGGGTTTTTTCCTTTCATGAATTACTTTTAGATGTCTGGAAGCTAGAGAGCACGGTTTTGTTTTTCTAACCATCTTAGATTAGATTTTTGTACAGTACGACAAACAGCATTGAAAGATTTACAATAGTATGCTGTACTTGTACACACCAGGGCCGAATTTAAGAGCTGCTTGAGCACAAAAAGTAGGGAGGGGAGGAAATTTTAGAAACATGGATGGCATTACAGGAAGGGTAATTGTGCACACGTTCCAACCTCATAGACATCAAATGGAGTAAATATTTGTTGTATTATATTTATTGGTTTAGTTCATTAAAAAACAAACATTAAAAGGGTATAATACACAGTGACAACCATTGGGTTGAGTTGCACTGATACATGTTAAATGTTATCATTACTTTCATTGCACATGTCAACTTACAAACCAATAAATATTCCATGTAGGTTAGGCATCCAGCGGCCTATCATTTATTATCAGCTGTCAAAATGTTTGAACAGTCCATCAGTAACTTTACAAAGCGGTGCGGGAAAAATCCCCAGGATGAATTTTACTTGAAAAGAGCCTTATAAATAATTTTAACATCATATTTTGGGAGTACATGTAACAGTGTGAGCATAAAATGTTTGCAGATAATTGCATTGATTGACCACACAACAGGGCAGTCACGACCGGTACGTGTCTCCGGGTGTCCCAACATAAATCCAGTACGATCGTGGAGAAAGAGTACGCCAGCAAAGATTACGCCACGTACAATCCCTCGAATACAGTCCCTCGTCATCGCGATAAATGGCTTGTGATGGATCTAGGTTTCTGGAACAGATGGTTTTTCAAGATTGGCGCTGTAATGCAAACGCAGTGTCCGGATCCGTCCTTACCAACACACTCTCGTCACACACCAAAAAAAAAACGGGAGAAAAAAACGGTTAGGCTAGGCAGCCTCATATATATCTCTGACCCACGTTTATTCATGTGTTCATTGATTTGTCGGCTGTGAGCTTTGCCCGTCTGCTTAGACGCAAAGAAGGCTCCTCCTTGGCACTACTTTATGAAGAGAAGTGTATTTGATGATAGGACTAGCTTTATCAATAAATGTCCAACATGTTTGTCAGGCTTTTTTTCTTTCTTTTTCTTAGAGCAGCAAATCAAATTATAATTCTTAAGCGCAAGAAAACAGCACTGCAAATTGGCAACACCTATTTCTTTTCATTTTTGAGGGCAGTAAACTTGCATTCAGGGGCTATCTTGAAGATCATTTGTAGAAAAGCTGATCTCTTGTTTGATGGGTTCTTTAAGACGAAGTGTGGTTTGATGGGCAGGAAGATTCCCAATACATTGGTCTGGTCTAACAATCTAGCTATCCTTACTCTATGGTTTAACATGTTAATAAGTCGCGTGTTGGAAAAGAAATTTATCCTTTTTTTAGAATTCTATATTATGCAAAACTCTTGTAAGAAAAAAATACCTGCAGCAACTTGTTATGAATATAAATTGGATTGGCGTATGATACAATCAATTTGTTTAACATAATATTGAAATAAATTAAAACTTGAAGTGAATTTTTGTATTTGTTAATTTGTTAGTGTAGTTTTTTTTTTAAAGAATGAGGTTGCCAAAATGCACTACAGTGTAAATTTACAGCCTTGGTATGAGCAATCACATTTTGCATGATCGCTATTTTTCCATCTTCAGACAGTATTATTTAGTTTAATGGTATGCAGTTGGAATTAAAGTTTATTTTAATCACAGTAAAGTCCACGAGGAAGACAACCACAAATCCCTTTCACAAATGGCTCTCCTCAAACACGAAAAGATTATTTTTTAACAGGATGTCACAAAGAAAAACATTTTAAAGCAATATGCTTCAAGATTTTCACAAGATGGATGCAAACATGCATTTATCAAACAAGATTCTCATCTTTAGGCCTTGAACTTTCTCCACAGAGCTATAACGGAGGAAAATGCACCCAATATAAGTCTGTACTATTGTGCCCACTTAAGAAAATTCCTGCGGTAGTACATTTGATTTACTAATGGAATGTTCTATACACGTATAGAATAATCACCTTGCTTGGGAAAAAGGAAAAGCCAAGGCTGGCAATCCTCAAAATGATGAATGAGTGAAGGTATACATACTCAGGCCTACTGCTGCGATTTTGAAAGGGCAAGAGCACCAAGGCCTTTTCTCCTTGATAAAGGGCACTATATGAGGAAATTGTAAACTTCTATTGGAAATGTCAAGGGCACCAAGGCAATGAACAGGGTGTATAGAGGCATCTGCCTTTGTTGCCTCCGTGAAGTATCAGGCCTGCATACTATACTACACTGATATAAACTAGACCCAACTTCATGCAGTTGTCTCATCAGGCCCGGAAATGAAATCTCTAAGAGGGCAAGGCCATTTTCATTCTGCAGAGGGCATTTCCACTGGATAGTGTCAAAGTGAGGGGAACTTTTAAATAGGGGAACCAAAGCCGAGACCAGGGCAACAGATATGAAATTGCCTGCAAGGTGTTTTTTTTTTATAACCGAGCTTGCTGTTGAAGCAGATTTAAAGACTTTGGATGTGATGGATGTTAATCGAAAACCAGACTTACACAATTGGCAAACCTTCTTCATTGCATTTGCATGCCTTTGTGTTGCTTAGCTACATTTTGTGCTCTACAGCAGCTCTACTATTGAAATTGAGCACTGTATAAATTAGAGCGGTCAACAATCACCCATACGCTTTATTTGATGATAACAGTTGCCTGCGTGGGTCTTTTATTCTTCAGTTTAATTCATTACAAGATAGGATTACTATGTTCTATTTACAGTGAGCTCAAACACTTTGCTTTTAATTAAATTTCACCCGTAGTTAGTTACATGGACAGCCCAAGCTTTCATGAACCAATTAGTTTTTAGATGGGAATAAATACCGTAATGTTTTAACGCTTAAATGTGTTTAAAAATTAGTGTTAGATGGTTTATTTTTGTGGATACATACTGATACTAATTACTGCTACTGTTTTGTGTGAACTGTACTTGGCAGGTTTTATTTGATTATGTGAAAGAAAATATTTAAAATAGAAAACGTGAACATTTGGGAAGTAACTTTAAGACCCTTTTTCAGCAAAATAATTTTTCCTTTCAATAGTTAGTTGTTTGCTTTGAATGAAATTCTTTGTGGTACTTTATCACAAGTCTAATATAATTGTTTATACTGATACAGAACCATTTACAAGGGATCAATATATTGATCATTAATTCTCAGAATTTATCGATTACTTGTACAATATATTTTTCACCTCTCGGTCGTATGGAATAACCACTATCTTGCTATGAAAGATAGTCATAATGTAGGATAGGTCGTATGTGCTTCTAACAGGTGCATCAACGAAGCACGCAGAAATCCTAGATGATCATATATATAGGTACCTACATGTTTGGGTTTGATTTATATGGCACATGCACGCACACGCTCACAGACGCCACGCTGCGCACAACTCTCAGCCAATGATAGCCTTACTGGTGCACGTTCATAAAAGATGGTGGTCAATGACATCATCTTGGGCCAGTAGGGATCCTACATCCTATACATAAACTCATCATTCTTGGTTGAATTGGGAAGATTGAGGTCCTACACAAACTCACATTGGTTCATTAAGCAGGATTGATGCAGTTAGACATCCTATACAAACTCAAATTGGTTGATCATGGAGAAAAGACTTTAGCTGCTTACTACTGAGAGTACCTAGGGAATATACACACTTACCCTTTTTTCTTGATTTATTTAGGAATAATGTAAACTTACCCTTTTTCTCGGTTTACTTTTGAATAATACGCTCTGGAGCGTATGGCTGAGTAGAAGGAGAATGCCTCATTCAGATAATTGGTTTCACTTGTTCTTAAGCTGGAAGAAAAAACACAAAGGCAGAAATATTATCAGTTGTTCGACTTTTAAAAAGTGATTGCTTTTTCGACGAAACGCCTCTCTGACATCCGATTTCTTCTGATTACTAAGAGCAATCTGGTATTAAGCATACATGTACGTGCTCTGGATTGGGATACGCCTCCATGAAGGCTTTGCTCTATCTGTCTATCTGAAAGGACAATGTTTCACAATGATAAAACTATTTCTGTGATGCACTCTATTGATGAAAGTGTAGTTTATTTTCATGAATCTACACTCAACTGTAGATTTGTTACGAATAGTAGTTCAACTAGAAAATTAATGTCTTTCCAAACTGAAAGATAACATATGACATGCAACAAAACACAGCTGAAAACATGTCAACTTTCAGTTTACAAATTTGTTTTACTTCAGTAAGACAATTTATAGCTGCCTGAGCAAACTGACGTTGTACTCGACAATGTTGCAAGTATGCCTACATTTTTTTTCCTCAAAAATAGTTATAAAATGTGACCAACCGGCTGTTGTTTGAAAAGGACTCAAAATAAGATAGACTAATGAACCTTTTACAAAAACAAGATGGGAGATAATTAAGTCAGAGAACAGACTCTTTAGTGAACATTTGGGACTACGGCCACAAATCTATACTTTCTCGTCCATTCTCCTTAAAGGAACACGTTGCCTTGGATCAGACGAGTTGGTCTATAAAAAGCCGTTTGTAACCTTTTGTTATAAAATGCATGTGGTTGGAAAGATGTTTTAAAAGTAGAATACAATGATCCACACAAATTTGCCTCAAAATTGCTTGGTTTTCCTTTTACTTTGTGAGGTAAAAGGAAAACCGTGCATTTTGGAGGCGTGTATGTGTGGATCATTGTATTCTACTTTTATAACATCTTTCTATCCATATGCATTTTATAACAAACAGTTACAAACACTTTTCAAATACCAACTCGACCGATCCAACGCAACGTGTTCCTTTAACATAATGACTTCGTAGGGGTAGTCGGAGACATGATTTCAACATGGATGCAGGTAATTACGATTGAGAACCTGGAGTACTAATGGAACTCATTCATTTGGGAATATCCACAGAATCATTTGACATATTGCTGTGTACTACTTAGGGGATGTTGAGAAATGGATTCAGAATTCATCATAAGAATGCTTTGTCAAGCTGCATCTTCGCATTGCACCGTAAAAAACAGCCAGAACTCTATGTTATTATAATACTACACACTGTTGGTGTATCCCAACAAATGCATAAAATAACAAGTCTATGAAACTTTGGGCTCAATTGGTCGTCAAAGTTGCAAGAGAATAATGAAAGCGCACCCTTGTCGCACACATTTTTCGTGCTTTCACATGCCTGAAAAGGGTGTAATTCCACCAATGTTGTTGTTCCAAGAGTAAAAGAACAGAGTGCAATACATTTTTAATCCTGAAGGGGTAATACTATAATGTTGGAGCACCATGAGCGTCACTGAGCGACTATATAATTTTAGGGCTATATAAGAAGGCCTCCGTCTTTTATCATGAACATTACTTTCCAACTATATGCTCTTAAAAAGAAACAAGATATTGGTACTGAAATGATGACAAAAATTTTGCATAATAATAAACAAAAAATTCCAATTACCAGATATGCAACTTTCTAATTGCAAAAAAAAAAGAGAAAATGTCCGATCACACTTAACGTTAGAGAACAGTGCTTTTCAGTTTTCTATGGTACTGTTTTAAAAAGAATAAGAGGAAATCAGCTGATCAGCTGGAAAGTTGCATGCCTGAATAAAAGGGTAGAATGAAGGCACTGCACCATGCTAGTGGTCACTGTCCTATTTATTGGGGCTGTTTCCAGTTGGGAAATCCAATAGAATAATAAATGCGACTTATTACACTTCTATTTAATATATGATATCCCCTATTCATTATTGTAACCCAAACAAACATAACAAGGGGAGTTAACCCCTTAAACCATGCCTGGTCAAGAGTTATTCATGCCGATAAAATTTAATTTCAACGGTCAATGCTCTTCATTTAAAGGAACATAACAGAATTGGTAAGAAACAAAATCCCGAAGATCAAAGATTTACTACTAACACGGTCTAATGATGATGATAGTAGAAAACATCCCTTGAAATATTTCTGCCTGAAATGTCATATTAGATGATAAATAAATAAATAATCTAAATTCGCAATTGGAGTTAATAACTCAGTGGGTGTTTTATTTTTTTTATTTATTTATTTATTTTTTTTTGCATTGATGTCATAAATTGTGGAAGTGTCGTGGCCGAGCGGTTAAGAGCACCGAATTCAAACTCTGGTGTTTCTGATCAGCAGAGTGTGGGTTCGAATCCCCAGCCGTGACACTGTGTCCTTGAGCAAGACACTTAACCATTGCTTCGTCCTTCGGATGGGACGTAAAGCCGTTGGTCCCATGTGTTGTGTAACGCATGTAAAAGAACCCAGTGCACTTATCGAAAAGAGAAGGGGTTCGCCCCGGTGTTCTTGGTTGTGGCTGCTTAATGCGCCGTAGCACCTTGTAAACCCTTATAAGGTGCTAAATAATTGGGTCTCAGAATTCATCACTGCAATAACCTATCTTTCTGAAAGTTTGTATATACTCAGCGCCTTGAGTACCTTGTTTGGTAGATACGTGCGCTATATAAGACTTTGATATTATTATTATTATTATAATTATTATTATAATTATTATATTTTTTTCACTATTTTTCTTGTGACCCTGATGGATACGATCACACTCCAACTTCTACAGTTTTGTCAGTGTAAATATATATGGTGGGTTACATAAAGCAACTGTTTCGTTAGCAAAACCAATTCTGGAATGTTCCTTTAAAATAATTTCTCCTCCTACTTTTTAATATTTTTGGTGGGGGGAACGTGTACGCTATAATACCCAGGGGAAAAGCCTTCAGACGGTAAATTTACTCGCTATGAGGCTGTGGCACGCATCAAGGGTTTTCTTGGCAAACAAAGATCCTTATCATCAATGCTTTCAGCTCCGTAGAGGAGCAGAGAAACACCTTAAAGAAGATTTCAGTGAGCCGATTTTATTTATTTTCTTCCTTTGTCTCTGTTTTTTTCTTTCTTTGATCCAGGTCTTGTTTGATTATCCCCATGTGTGCACGGTACTCCCCAACATAATGCTTGATTTATTTGGCGCAGTTCCACAGGGGTGATTTTAATGCACTTAATAAAATTTGAGCAATGAGAGCGTCTGATGCTTTGGTGTCCTTCGAAACGGCTTGATAAAACCAATACAACAGACTGGCCCAATTTGATTATGTGTGTACATAAACGATTGCGATCACCCGTTTCATTATTACTAGTGGGTGTTCTATTCAGTTAGCGCTAATACCCATCATCAAGCGGGTACATGGTGGTGAATTACCCTGCTACATATGGATTTACTTTAGGACTAATGGACTGATGAGAGATAACTGTGTTTTAACCCGTTAACCAAAGTCACCTGATAGTGGGTTTTAATTTGATTAGAATTTAATGACAAGATTAGGCAGGAATTAAAGCAATTGAATTTATTTATTATTACCTGCGTGAGGTGCAACTGTTTAAAACACACTGTGGGTTGATGTACAATTTGGTTCTGGGTCTCAGGTAAACACTCAGTCATTAAAGGGTTTGGGTACTTTTTGTAGGACACAAAATAACAATGTCCACAGATTTACATTAATTTACATGGTTTGAAGATAATGATGGTAGAAAGCTTCCCTTAAAATATTACTTGCTAAGGTGCTGTGAGTTTTTGAGAAATGAGTAAAACAATCTCACGGGGGGGAAAAAAAATCGTCTATTTTAGCATGTATAACTTATAATACCAGTAATGGTTTTAAAAAAAATTACAAACTGTTACTATTGTTATAATGAATATGTTGGATAACAAAAATGCCGTTATCACTATTGAGATTTGGAGATTAAAAATTCCTTTAAATCTTAATTGGCTTCCCTATTCCAACCTACAATTCCTGACAGGACAAGGCAACACTTATTTGACCATATTAAATTTTGTCCATGGACGGTTTCCACTACCTTAATAATTACTAAATTGATATCAAACAGAATTCTTGTTTGTGTGTGAAAGACAGCGTTCTAATTACAGGAATAAGGCGAAAGAAAAAAAAACATGTTTAGTGTCCTCCCTTTTTGGAAAAAGGAAGGAGAATGGCCTTTTTTTCCCAGTCTTTTTTCTTTTCTTGTCAAACTAGCCACTCGACACATTTATTAAGACAAACAACTGGGGCTACTTTTCAAAAGACTTTTTTTTTTTTTTTCTTTCTGGCTGAGATCATTTAAATATATACTTCCCCCGTTTTTTTATTATCAGAAAAAATAAAACAATTAAAAATGGGTAAGTAAAAAAAAAAAAGGAAGAAGAAAAAAGGAGGCCAGCGTCTTGAAAGGAAGCAGGGGGGACGTTAACCATGTTTTTATTTTTATTTGGACTTCATGTAAGCCCCTGTGTGTGAGTCCCATGTGTTCTTTGCATTTTATTACCAGTCATGGATATTGTATGAGGTGTGATGAAACACACCTTGGTGGTTTTTCTTTTCCTTCACACGTGTTTTTTCATGCCGAGGTCATGGCAAAAAAAAATGCTGTCAGATAAAGCGATACATATGATGGATCCCTTGTGCATCCCTGTATGTATAAATAGCCTACATTAGGGACAACCTCCTTCAGAAAGAGAGGTTAGGCAATCACAGCTAGCATTCATATTATGTCAGTCATTGCCCACGATCTATAACTCAACCTTCCATCAATCCAAATGCAGCGGCTTCAATATTTGGTGTTGTATTCCAACGACAAACATTGTGCCCCCCTCGAGTAAGGAAAATTAAAATAAAAAAAGTGGGTCAGCCGATTTGCCTTTAACGTGAGAGAAGTCAAAATAGTTGACATAATCTATAACGCGTTTAATGTCCGTCGATGAAAAAAAAGATATGACCTCCTTTGGGATGCCCCTTCCTTCCCTATAGGATTTTATCAAGTTACTGCTGTTTTCCCTTAAAGGCACTGGACACCTTTTGGTGATTGTCAAAGAACAGTCTTCTCACTTGGTCTATCCCAACATATGCATAAAATAACAAACCTGTGAGAATTTGGACTCAATTGGTCGTCGAAGTTGCAGGAGAATAATGAAAGAAAAACACTGTTGTTGTACAACTCCATGTGCTTCAGATGCCTAATAAAAGGCTTCAGTCTGAAGTCTTGAGAATTTACCTTTTTCTCAAAAACTACGTTACTCCAGAGGGAGCCGTTTCTCACAATGTTTTATACGATCAACAGCTCTCACTTGCTCACTACCAAGTTAGTTTTTAAGCTAACAATTATTGAGTAGTTACCAAAAGTGTCCAGTGCCTTTAATAAGGTTAAAAACAAGACAATCAAACAAGGGGGCAGTTGCTGTACAATTCACAAGAGAAAAGAGAATTTTATGAAAGAGTTTGCAAGTCAGAGTGTGTGGGATGATAGACGGAACGCCATTGCCTTTTTATTTATTTTTAGAATGCCCTCATTTGTTGAATGTCCTATCATTCCTGATCCACTTTTATCAAGCAGTGAGTAATCAATGATTTGCTTCTTCGGTTCAGAACAGAAAATGGAGCCAGGTCATTTTTGTGTCAGTCTCAGTTTCATCCATGCAGTTCGAGACAAGAGTGAAAAAAACAAAAACAGAAACAGAAAACAAACTATGATAAAGGTTTTCTGATACATTCATGACCAATGTGAAAGAGCAATCTCTTTGGGAACCTCTAAATATTATAAAATTAATTTAGGAAAAAAGGCCTGGGCCAATTTCATAGCACTGCTCAGTGGTTATAAGCAAATTTTATTTGCCAACTGGGCCCTATTTCATAAAGCCTGTAAGCACAAAAAGAACTGGTGAGGTTACTCGCCAAAATTATACATTATTAGCATCAAGTGTTCATTGCTCCGACTCAAGAACCAACTAAAATAATGCTCAACAAAAATAGGTAACCAGCCAAAATGACATTAAGTTTACATTTTTGTGACTGGTGCCCCACTCAAGTTTTGCTTAGCAAAGAAATTTTTTAAGCAGAATTTTCCGCTAAACAGCCCTGTGAAATTGGGCCCTGCGCTTCCAGTACATGTAAGTGTAGAAACCAAACACACAGATACGTGTACATATCCCACAGTAAACCCAACATCACTCTACTGCAAGCCCCACTACGTAGGCGACAAGTACTATGCATTTATTCAGCGGCCAGCACATTTTCTCCTCTCCCCATCAGTGACTCAGCCCATGCGTCCTCTATATGCGTCACCGTTAGTTTTACTTCTTTTTTTTTTCCTTCCAGCGAGGAGGAGGCTTCTTCTGAAGATTTCTGTCACTCCATATTTTCAGGAGACACTCTGCGAGCTTGAAGTGTGAAAGCGTATAGCGTGGTCTCCGTCATATTGACAAGAACTACTGACCCCCACAAGGGTAATAACAACAGGGAGAGCCAGTAATTTGCAAAGAGGGGATTTCTACAGGCACTTGGAAAAGAGCAGCCTTTACATGGTTTTATTGAGGTTATAAGTATACAGCAGCCAATTTCATGAAACGCTTCAGGATTAATCCTATCTCTGGTTAGGAAGAGTAACTCTCCCTAACTTAGGATGGGTTAAGTGCGTCCTATTGTCTATGGTGTCTATGGTTATGAAACTTAGCTCGTCCTAAAGGTTAATCCTAAGTTAAGAAGAATTTTGTGAAATAGACAGCAGGTGTATTTACAGACTAATTCTGTGCTCATTCGCCAAATTCTTCTAAATTGACCACGGAAGTTTGTTTTAAACGCACTGAAGTTTTGGCAGTCAGTTAGTCAGTGATTCAATTGTGTAGCAAGCGCAGGCATTCACCTACCATGCTACGCATAGTTCCCCCTTATAATAGAGATAAAAGGCACTGGAATTTTTGCTCATAATCTCCCTTTTACCAGGATCGTGTAATCTCTTATTCCAGAGGTGTGTCATCTTGCTACAAAAATGTGCCGTACAAGAATGGACAGACTGCGACCATTGCATATCAATGTAATGGGAGATAAGTCTGAGTGTTCCGTGATTCCCACATAGTAAAAACATGATTCATTTCAACCGGAATTACGAAAAAATACTTGCATTTTGACAAGCGTGTACTGAGTGTTCTTCAAGCGCCATTCAAGCTCTCAAAAGTTTCTAACAAGCGTGCACGCAAAGTAGTCACCCTTGGGAGCCAATCAGCGTTGTTTTTCAGTACATCCCTTCCAGAAGAAGGTTAATGACGAGAGGTATCGATACGGCGCGCTGCCCTTGGTAGTGAGACTGGTATAAAAGGAACCATGTACAGTGTAGCTTTCAGATTGAAAGTCGTAATTAATAAAAATTCTTTGAACAATCAAATAAATTGTACACCTGTATGTATTGTATACCCCTGTAAACGTTTACATCGTTTACATGTACTGTGATAACAAAAAACATACATTCCATACCGTATACAATTTACAGACAGCCATAGATTTTTGCATGGTGACAAGTATTGATTAATCTTTATCTGCAATACTACACATTACATAAACATCCAATATTCAACAGTAGTACTAAATCAAATTTTATCCAGTCTATTTAAGCAAAGCCAAGCAAAACGATGTACTTTCAAAATCAATTGCCAGGTTAAATGTGTGCATAATTTCTTACTATGTAGTAAGTACATTTGTAAGAGGTTGACATTTTCAATTATACTATAAATAAACATCCAACCTTCGACAATAGTACTAAATCTAATTTTATCCAGTCTATTAAAGCAAAGCCAAGCAAAACGATGTACTTTCAAAATCAATTGCCAGGTTAAATGTGTGCATAATTTCTTACTATGTAGAAAGTACATTTGTAAGAGGTTGACATTGTCAATTATATATGTGTCTGATTGTGGGAAGCTTTTACAATTTACCTATTTCCCCCTTTTCTTTTGCATTTTTGCTTTGTCTTCATTCCTTAGTTCTATTCTGATGTGTGATCAAGGGTCCCCGTTTAGTGGGCCTGCATAGCTGTTCGGGGTTTCCCTTTTTGCACTTCAAGTTGTATTTTGATATTGTTGCATTAAAGGCACTAAGCTAAACTAATGTGTACATTCAAGCTGTGTGGAAATCTTGCTTTCCCACGTACATTGCTTTCTAATTTCAGTTGCTTTCATTAACGTCACAGTTGACAGCATCAGAACTGTGCACTTTAGCAGGCCCTAACGTTCACATATGCACAAGTCTTAGAAAGGGTATTGAGTTGCCGTTCACTAACGAGCAAACTGCTTTAATTTATCTCCAACCCAAGGCACACGTGCCCTAGACCTAAAGCGACCAGCGACAGTCCTGTGGCTGTCAGGAAGATGAGCATGATCCAGTGTAGCATGTTTGCTCAGCAGCGGTTTTATTCATTAGCTGAAGATGGGCTATGTGTGCCCAGTCAAGACTACTGACGGAGATTACACAATGTGTAAGAGACTATGATTAACCTTAGCTTATCAGATACAGTATACTTTTACTGCATTGGGCAAAAAAGTACATTGGACAGCGTGGAAACACACTTAAGTATCACAGCCACGGACACATATTTGTAAGCAAAAAGTGCAGTGAACAATGTAGAACTTAGTAACAAAACCTAAGATTAAGAAATGTATCGTTTTCACCAAAAGTACATCGAACGAAAAAAGGGCAGTGAACAATGCAAAACTTTAAGTATCAAAATAAAACCTACCTAAGATCAAGAAATGTATCGATTTCAACCCAAGTGAATATAAAAATTACCACAGAAGTCTTCTTCAAGCAAAAAGTACAGTAAACAATGTTGAACTAAGTATCAAAACGTTTTCACCAAGAGTGCATCAGACAACATGGAGACCAATGCAGAACAAGTATCAAAACTAGGCCTGGGCGAATTATTCGAATATCCGGTTAATGGCGAATAGGTTTTCCTATCCGTAACCGCGAATGCCTTTTTTTTCTTAACCGGATATCCGCATAGGGCGCGAATACCTATTTATAAACCGGATAGTTCTGTAATTACAACCAAGTAACCGGATATTCTTTGAATATCCGAATATCCGCGGACGTCGGGCGACAACTGATAGGAATGTTTTGTCTAAATCCTTATGAAACTTCTATTAAGACAGCATAAAACAGCATAAATTAAGTATTTAACTATGCTCACCTCCGTGAAGAGTTAAAACAATGACATTTCTGACGTAATTTGTTCAAAGATTACGAAAGTTTTCCTTCACGTAGAGTCAATCACGATCAAAAGAAAAAGCAAATCGCCATCTTTAAATTGGATCCGGTTATTTTTATGAATGAACCGAGTGACACTGTCTAAAACTAATATCAATCCGCCCATACAAACAGCGCCCTCTAGCGGCGAAAAAAACTATTCGAATATCCGGTTAATTTCGGATAGTTTTGCCAGCGGTATCCGAATATCAAATTTTCACTATTCGCCCAGCACTAATCAAAACATAAAATCAAGAAGTGTATCGTTTTCAGGACAAGTGAATATCACACACATATGCAAGCAAAAAGTGCAGTGAGCAATGCAGAACTTTTAAGTATCAAAACATAAGATCAATAAATGTATCATTTACAGCTGAATTGAATATTATAACCATGGGATGTCTTTAAGCAAAAAGTGCAATGAACAATGCAAAACTCAAGTATCAAAACCTAAGACTAAAAAATGTTTCCTTTTCACCAAAAGTACATCAAACAATGTGGAAACTTGATTAGAACCCAAACCACAGAAACCTTTCAGCAAAAAGTGCAGTGAGCAGTTTGAAAAGTAACACCAATACAAAGTGTTAAGCATTTGTCGCATGTTCAGTTCAAGCGCAGTGATGTACTTGGAGTTCATCCAACCACGCCGTAACCAAAATGCTAGGTCGGGCTTGGTTTCATCAGAGGGCCAAATCTTTAAAATGAAATTAAAATGTCACAGGAATTCTTTTAAAAATGAAAAACCTTGAAGCATGCCAATCCAATAATGTTACTAAAATTACAGAGACTTAGTCCTAGAACTCAAAAATAAAATGAAAGCTTTATATTTTGAGAACATTTTTCTTCAAGAGATGTACACCTCTGTAATTAACTATTTACCAGGCTCTTTTTTACAAAGCCCTCTGAAAACATTTCGGTCGGTCAGTGAACCTCATCACGACAGAAACTTGTTTTGGTCAGACTTGCCAAAAAACACCCGCAGGCCTGATACTTCACGGAGGCAACAACGGCGATTGCATCCGTGCTCCATGGTCATTGCCATGGTGCCCTTAAAATGCTCGAGAAGAAGTTAAAAAAATTCCTCACAGGTTGCTTTTTACCAAGATGAAAATGCCTTGGTGCCCTTGCCTTTTCAAAAACCAAGCAAACATTTAATGGTTTCCCCTGCAAAAGAATTGTGTTCATAATTATGCCCTCATTGTTCTCCGGGTCCAACTTCTTAGCAGGAGTATATTCCTACTACTACTACTACACCTCAAAATGCTTTACACTTTTTCTAATATACGTGGTTATATCGTCAATCTAAAGAAATCTGGTATGATCTTAAACTCCGTAGGGATTTGAAGCTTATGAGCATGTTTGTAATTATGTACGTATGAGTGCACACATTCTCATCAGGCACTGGACACGTATAGGTGTAGGACTCTGGTGTTATATAAGTAGGATGGATTGGGGTGAAAGGGATGGCAATATCAACCACTAGTATCCTGGGAGACTAAAGACTCCATGCAGGTCCCAATTTCCTGGCTCCGCTTAGAGTAGGCGCTTGTGGAAGCAGGGAATTCTATGCTTATGTCAAGCATATATCATGGGTTAGCATGGAATTTTTGTTTGTGCAAATGCATAGTTACCATTACTAAAGCATTCCATGCTTACATGGCTAGTGCAGGAATTTGGAGCTTGCCGGGCAAGAAGAGAATGGTGATAGTAAGCGCAGAATTCAGCCATAAGCATAGCCATGAAATTGGACCCTGATGTTCTTTTGCTATCACTTGGTTTCCTAGTGTCAGATTTGTTATGACAATGTTTGGGATGAGTATGCTATAAATAGGTTACATTTATACTTCTTTCAAAACTTTTGGTCCAGATTTTCAGTTAAGCCATTATTAATATTGAATACCATCATTCAGCTGAAGTCCTAAGGCTGATTTGAAAGTCAGGTGAATGCAGAACACTGACAGCAGTTGATGAAATCACACATTCATGGCAGGACACAAGTAGTAGGAAGGCGATACTTTTTGAAGAACTATCACTCGGATCTCCGTTTCTGACAGCTCCTTCCACGAGTGTGAATCAACCTTTATAAAGACAACACTTAAGAGACGAGAATGATCCATCACTTCCTGCACTGAGTAATAGATACTAGGCTCGCCAATATCCGTTCAATTTACAAAACCGTGTACATGTTTTTCAAAAAAATAAATAGTTTCACATGTGTAAACTGTACTATTATTCCCAATGTACTGACGTCACACACGACGTACTGTCTGCAAACAGTCTACCAATTATTTTGGGGGGTTCGGGGTCAATTTGCCAGTAGGTATAAAGGTTCGCTTGAAGCCAAGTGCACATTGTCTAGAATGCTCCCTGCGCAGTAACACACAGAACCCGGACTGGTCAATACAAGGGCCCAACTTCATAAAACTGCTTAAGCAGAAAGTATTGCTTTACATTTTTCTGCTAAGCACAACTATATGTAAGTAGGATACCAGTTACTTTGTGTACAAATAGGCCCCCTAACATTTTATTTTAGTTGGAAACCACATTCTGGTAAGCAGCTTTTGATTTTGCTTTTAAAAGCAGCTCTATGAAATTGAGCCCAGTATACATGCACCCGTGTATCAGGGTAATCTGCACACTTTAAAAAGTCAAATTTAAGAATTTTCTTGCAAATGGTGACGTCACATGTGCATGATGCAGGGGCAAACAAGCAAAACTGATTATAACTGTCAAATTAAAAAACAATGACTTAGAATTAAGAAAAAAACTGTGTTCACTGTGAACCCACTGCTCTTATAAAGACGGTACCACGGGTGAAACCAAAGCCGAGTAAATACAATTACAAACGTCGAGCAAATTGACTTACATGTCACATAAATCCTGTTGTGGACTCATCTCTCATGAAAAATTCATCTAATTGACCATTAAATATTTGTTTCTGCCCGGAAATTACTGGCCACATCTGGGCTTAATGGCTTTCACATCAAGCAAATAGAGCGAATTTTAAGCTTCAGTTAAAGGCACAGGACTCTACTGGTAATTACTCTAAATAATTGTTAGCGTAAAAACTAACTTGGTAACGAGCAATGGAGAGCTGTTGATAGTATAAAACATTGTGAGAATAACAATCATAGTTTTTAAGAAAAGAGTTCATTTCTCACTAAAATAATAACAAATCTTCAGCTTAAGCCTTTTATTAGGCATCTGAAAGCACACAAAGTAATGCAACAAGGGTGTTTTTTTTCTTCTTTCATTGTTCTCTTTGCAAATTTGTTGACCAATTGAGCCAAAATCTTCACAGGTTTGTTATTTTATGCAATACTGGTCTTTGACAAATTACCAAATGTGTCCAGTGCCTTTAATTTAAATTTCCTGAATTAGTTCCACAGCTCATTCAGCATCTTCTCCCTCTGAATATGAAGCGCTGATTTCTAATCATACCTAGGGATAAACATTCCTGGGAAGGACATTACTTTTAAATAGGGAATTATCACATGATGAATTGAACTGGAAGTTTGTTTTTGGTTTCTAAATGAACAGCCACATTGGGTCTTGTGAACTTTAGAAGAATTAACGCAAATGAAATGTTAAACTGGGTATTGACCAGTAAAAACGGTATCCAAAGCCATTCATTTAGAGCACTTCTTTAAAATTTGTGAGTCTATTTATTCGATCTAAAATGTAACTGGTCTATCTCGCAATGGCTTCCAAGGAAACATTTTTCCACAACTAAAGAAATCCTGGGCAACCCCCTGTCAGAGTCAACACATTTTTAATTTGAGACCTCACAACCCTTTGGGAGTTCAAGGTGTGTTATTTTTTTTCCTTTCCCATTCCATCCACACTTCTTTACTACGGATTTTGTTTTTTGCCGAAGCATTGATTATTGACCTTGGGGGGGGGGGGGTCACTATAGATCTGACGTGTTATTACACCTCTCACACCTGGGCCCAATTTCATAAAGCCTGTAAAAACACAAAAATTTGCTTAGCATGAAATTTCTTCCTTATTAAAAACAGGATTACCAATCAAATTTCCATGCGACTTGCAGGATAAGCAAACAACAGCTGAATGCCAGTTACAAGCAATATGCAACTTATATAGAATTTGGTTGGTAATCTTGTCTTTATCAAAGAAGAAATTTCATGCTAAGCAAATTTTTGTCCTTACATGCTTTATGAAATGGGGCCCTGTACAAGTATAACATCGCAGGAGAGTTCAATTCATGTCATTTACATTCTACTTTATATATTCATTTAAAGGGAAGGTATATGTTTGGTTATCACTCTTAAAATTATTACGGTAAAAACTTTTGTTCGGAAACCTACAGCAGCTTTCGATAGTAAAGCATTTTGAGAAACATTTCACTTCAAAGAGGTTTTGTAAACATCAGTTTTAATGGCCCAAATTTAAATCTGAGACGCGGTAACGCGTCTCAGATTGGGGATTATTATTCTTCCTGCGTTGGATAACCACTCCAGATTTTTTACGATCTCACAAAAAGTGACCAACTTTTGAATGTAATTTTCTAATATAAATTTTATGGTGTACATTTACATCTACATTTATATGAGATTAAAACAAACGAATGGTTTAAAAATCAAAGGTATGCTTTGCCTTTAACAACAAAACCATCAATCCTACGTTTACAGATAAAGCATATCAATATTTAATCTCAGCAGGAAACTGGGTAATGCATCTTTTATTGGAGTGGGCTGGTAATTCGTCAATCTAAATGATTAATTGGTGAAATAATTCATAAGTATAGCTCATCCACCCACCATTACATTGTAATAAGAAATTACATTTTCCCTTTAAGCACCCAGGTGATGGCGTCGACTCCAGGAGTGCGCCCCATGACAATTTGAGGATGAGGCGGCCACGGACGCAAGTCTTTGATGATTTGGCCTGTATGATTTTGTTTTTTTACAGGGCAAGGGCACTCAGGCATTTTCTCCCAGGTAAAGGGTACCCTTTGTGGAAATTGTAAATTTCTACTGGGGCATTTCGAGGGCACCAAGGCAACGACCAGGGCGCATGGAGGCAATCACCTCAGTTGCCTCTGTGAAGTATCAGGCCTGGATGAGGATGATGATGATGTTGATATAAATGTATATGCATCAATTACACAAGTACCTAGATTTTTGCATTCATGATCGATGTAAGACTCAAGCCCCAATGTTGTCATAAGACAATCTTGATGGTCAAGTGGTTAGGGCATCGACACTTATACCTGAGAGGTCAATGGTTCAAATCCTACTCAAGTGCACTCTGGATATTACATCAGAGTTTGCTGTATAGTGCACTGTATGTGGGTAATACACAACACTCAAAGAACTCTTTATTTTGACTCCAAGATATGCCAAGTATATATTTGAAATATAAGACCCATTTATTTACATACATGTAACAGTTAAGTGAAATTTGTAGCCAACCATGGAAAAATCACTGTTGTGATCCCCTTCTCTTTTAAATGGCAAGTATACTGGGGTGTTTTTTTTTTTTTCAAGCTCTATACAACAGATATTTTCAAAACATAATGACAATTTACACAAATTTCCATGGATAAATCACTAGATTATTTAAAAATGCAACAAACAGCTTCATCACAACGATTTAATAAAGCTGACTTGATGGCGAGAAATTATTGTTAATTTGTTCAATTACAGGAATTTCGTCTAATTTTTGTCATAAGATCTGTCGCAAGATCAATTTAGATCAATCAGCCTTAAGAACAAATCAATAAGAAACTGGAAAAGGTAAAGTGCACCGGTTGTAAGTTGGCAGACATTGTCCGCAAAGGAGATACTAGTACAAATCATTGTGACTAACTGATGAGTATGGATGGGCTCTAGTGTACAACTATAATCAACAGAGCATTGACATTACTTCCATTTTATATAAAGAGACAGGATGCGATCTGGTTTGTAGATTGAAGCTAAGAGATTAAAAAGGCCATGATCTGATTATTGTAGTGAGCATCTAAGTAATACGGGCTGACACAGAAAGTTTCTATGTGGGTGTACCACAGACAATGTAGGAGAATATTTCAGAACAGCTAAACCATACAGAGAACAGAGGTTTGCTGTGACACAATGTGGATTTCTCTTTAGTACCCTCGTGTTCGTTTAACGACGGCTAAAATAAATGGACAGTTTCTGTTTATCCAGAGCTGTCGACATTTACATCTTGCCTTTAAGGAGATTTTGTAAAACAATCAGGGACATCTTTAGAATTATATTCAACATAATGAAGAAAATGTTTCTGAGATAATGCCGAAAATCCGGAGTGCATATGTCCACATAGGAGTATTACATCCCCTTCTTATGCTAAAAAGTCAAGCTCATTTTGATTTTGAGTTATGTTATCCACGCAACGAGTTCACCTAAAGGCTTGCTTCGGTTTTTCTTTTCTTTTTTCCCTCCCCCCCAAAAAAAACTAAATTACACTTCTCTTCAGATGTGGCAGTGACAAATCCTACAGGGGGCTTGTAACTCGATCCGAAAGCCCTCAAACCCTCCAACCAGTGCAGAGATTGTTACTAATAATGAGTCTGTCAGTCTGACCAGTGTTTCATTATCAAGCCAGCCAAAGGAGCGGGTAGCACTGTACGTTCTGATCAGAGCACGCCACTGTGGTTTTCCTGGACACTATTTTGTTTCCGTACATCTGTACATTGACAACGCCACTGTGTTGCTGTGCTTTTCAATAGGGGAAATCTGTTTCTTCTAAAATCGATTCAAAAAAGGGAATCCTTAAACAAAACATCTGGAAATTTGTTGAAGATGGCAATTCTATACTACAGGGAAAAAATTGCTCCTTGGTCTTGGATACCTTACTACAATGGTGTTACAATGAGGAGTATGGGATGCGCCGATTTGAATCCATGGGGAAATTAAGCATTTGGGGCTGCGGGTGCCCTGACAAGTACAACAAAATTGACATTTTGCTGAGAAATAAATCAGAGCGAGACAGGTTGAAATTTACTCATCATTCAATTTCATACACAATTTTGGGATGTATGTCGTGACTGAACTGGCAAAGGATCAGAATAAAACTCTCTTGATAGCAACAAAAATACGCTTGCTTATAAGATAAAATAGCTTACATACTATATGCATATTAAATTTCATGATTGAAAGATATTTCAAAATGTATTGATGTATGTTTGTACTATTAGGCCCTGTCCGAAACGGCAACTTTGGCTCTGGCTACAGCTAGATCAGCGCGTCTGAATAGGCAGACGTGTGCAATCTAGCCATACTGTACATGTAGCTCTAGCCGAAGTAAAGAACACCCTCTATAGATGAGATGTCAGTTGGTACGTAGTTACATCACACATGTGCGTATGCTTCACGTCTTAAAGTTTCACTACTTCGGGCTCCAAAGCTGGTGTATAATTATGTGTAATTTTGCCCGAATCACCAATTTCATCGTTCAAAAGGCTCAAAACCATTTCTTATCAGAATCTCCTCATTCCAACTAACTGAACCCTGTTGATTGACACCCCCTCTAGAATGTGTGACATGGTCCAACATGATATCATAGGATATATATGAGCTTACTGGCGTGTGCGATACGGTTAAACAAATGGAAATAATAACTTATGTCAGCAAGAGCTGCCTCGCAGCAGGGTTTTAAAAACAAAAAACACCGACTCAATGGTGTGCTATTTTGATTGAAAGGACAAAAGGAAATGAAGATTAATTCCTCATAATGCATTGCAATCAATGTAAACATAGCAACAGAACAACTGAGAGAATAAAAAACAAACTCAAGAAAGGTGATCATGACCATGCATCAAGTAGATTTATCCTACTGGATAACATTACACATCTCAAACTTATCTCATTAATAACAAACTCAGGAGGAATTCTCCCGTGCGTGACAGATCATTCTCATTAACTTCTAGCATCAGCGTTATTTTCTTTCTTTCCAAAAGTCTGTATCAATATCTGGATTAATGACATGTGCACATATTACGCCGGGGGGGGGGGGGGGGATCGCGTGAATTGAAATCAACGCACCATGTTTTTTTCTTGGCGAGACTGATCTGAATGGAAAAGGTCATGTTCAACTTGTTGGAAATTCTACACTGATGTTTCGGGGCAGTTCAGCCGTTAACATCAGATTACAATTATTCAAGTCTGCACCAACACTCTCATCAAAATTGGATATTATATATATTAATTCACTTGGACACCTTTAAAGGCCAACAAAATAAGCGTCTCCACCCCCTTCCTTTTTAATTAAAAGGCCACCTCCTTTTTGTCTTTCTTATTTAAACGATCTTGTGTGAAAAAAAAAATACTTTTGAAAAATAGCCCAGCCAGTTGTCTTTAAAATGTGTCAGTCGGCCATTTTGGAAAAAAAAAAAAAGGCCCTCCTCCTTCCTTTTTTCAAAAAGGGAGGACGTTAAACACATTTTATTTTTGGCTTATCAAACCAGTTGCATGTTATGATGGACTACTGATCAGCATACGCATATAGACGTGAGACCATGCATGTAAAGTGCCTTTAATAAAGGATGGTGCAGTTAAGTGCATAGAGCATCACTGTACCACCATGGAGGACGGACATCTCACTCCTCCATGGCCACTAGAAAAGCAACCGCTAGAAATTTCTTCTTATTTAAAAAAAAAAATGTTTTACTTGACATGCGATGTCATGGCCGAGCAGTCTATGGGTGTGGACTGAAGTTCTGTAATTTATAGGATGTGGGCTCGAATCCTGCAGTCGATTTCATGAAACGCTAGGATTAATCCTATCTCGAGTTAGGACGAGTAACCTGCCTAACACATAGGATGGGTTCAATGCTTCGTAATGTCTTCTGATACTGAACTGAACACGTCCCAAGTCCTAGGATTAATCCTAAGTTAGGAAGAGTTGGTGAAATCGATGGCAGTGCCTTAATAAGGAATCGAAAGATAATTCACAGGGGTAAACATCTCTTTTGAAATAATGGCATCCATTAACTCCATCCAAACTTCCACTAATCCCTTGATTTAGGTATAAGTGGGTGAGTATTAATTTCATGCTCTTAAGTGGTCTGTTTACCATGGACTTGAGCCAGCGTTCATTGAACCTTGTGATCTCTTTCAAGTACATCAGCTCCTATTTTCCTGTGTTGCTATCAGTTTTGTGTGGATTTCATCGTTCCTAACGAAGCATACGGTATGCAGGTAGGCTGTTCATATTGTGTATTCCAATATGGCGCATGGAATCCGATCAGCAACCCTGATATCCTTAGAATGACCAGCCAAACCATAACACCAAATCCTTGCAAGAATTGTTTGGTAGTTATTATTTCAAACCTCTCAAGCCTAGAACTTCATTCGCATGTGGATGCAAGCTGGCAAGAGAAAAAAAAGGGCTTGCACAACTCTAGAAAAAACAAAACAGCACGGGATGTCCAATTTGGGAAACCTTGATTGTTATCACTAAAATGTCAAGTTAGATGAGTTGATAAAATGATGACAATCATGATTTCTCTATGACAATCGTGATTTCTCTAAAGGAGAAACAGTTTTACTCAGGGAAAAACTCAGGAGCTATACACGCAAAGACAAATGACGTCTTTAATTCAGACAAAGTAGCTATAAAATAACTCAAGGGAACCTTCCTTTCTGAAGAAGAAAGCTTTCAATAGGTTGTACATGTACATCCGCCTAATCAGTCCAATTGTACTCAGTGTACCTCGTCATGTCCAACAACCGATAAACATGATTAAGTAAAAATATCTACTGACTCATAGATTAGAAGAGACAAGGACAAAATATTACCTCTGACATAAAAATCCCTCCTTTCAATTCTCAGACCTTCAATTCTGTGCCTCATTGAAAGCAGCTAGTCATTTTACATCAAGCGTTTGTTAGTTTTTATGAATGAATAGCCACTGATACCCACCGGTACTGATAACTTAAATTAGCTCTCTCTCTGTCTACTGTGATTGCAAAGTAGGTAGGAATCGCTAAGTGTTCGTCATGTTCACATGATATCATACTGGGGTACTTTGGATATCGTGTAATAATATTTCCCTGCTGGTTGGTCATGTTAATATCCCAAGTAGTTTACGTGTCAGATTGCATAGAACTGGAAACTGATCCTGGGAGTGTTTTTCAACAATTTTTAGTTATCTGAATTATTTAGTGCTGTTAAAAAGTAGCAATTTTCCTGCTTATGGCTGTATGTTTAGGAGTTATCTTTTACATAGATGGATGTGATGCCTACATTTAGGTCAGCGGAAATAGACAGCACTGACACAACAGACAGTGACAGATGATCTGGAAAACCACCAGGTATTTATCCCCTTAAATTTTGTACTTTAAAAACAAATATATTTACTTGTTACTTATTTTAATTGTTAACTGGTTTTCGATATTCAGTTATTTCGTTTGACCCACACACCCACAATTTCGAGAAAAACAAAACCCAGAATGTTGATATACCCTGTATTGACAATTCTGAACGTCCCTCTACGTGCGTACTATTAACACCACTATCCCTCTAGAAATTATGGGCTGCAGGTCTGCTACAAATTGCTACAGACAAACTTACTACCAACACATAGACATTATGGCAGTCATCACAATTACAATGAATTGCCATTGACACAGCTGATTGATCACTGGAAACATTCGCGCATAACGTAAATTGCATGGTACCATTTAAAAAGTATGCATTGATTACACACAACCAAGAATCGTCTAGTATGTCGGCAGACCAGCAATAAAATTGTCCACCTACATTATGCTCATAAATATCATTAGTTATTAAACAAGTTTACGTTAACTAACTGGTAACCTTCGGGGCAACAACAGTACTGTTTTGCACTATTGGGAAATTGCAAACAACTAACAGGTAAAGTATGATGCAGTTAATAAAATAAGAAATCAGCTTAATATTTTTACGCCAGATGACGTGTTTAACCACAACAGTTTTTCTTTGAAGGCATGTCAGTAGTTGTGCTTCTGTAACCATAAATGCAATGAGTAAAAAAACTACTGCTGCTCCATTTTTGTCACCTAGCCTTCCACGCCGTTGACCGAGGGTACCCCCCAAACACAGTCAGTTTAATTCTCCACCAAGAATGCACTGTATCAATAACTCCCAAACAAACTAAAGTGACTGTGCTCATTTATTCAAACCCAACTGAGTATACAATCCCGACTGTTAATCTAATTCATTATGGTTCTGCATTCTGGAGCAACTCCATTAACCCGTTACATGTAAATCAAATCAAAACCAGCCCACCGACGGGACGGACGGACGACTGGATTCATTTTTTTTTTCCACCGTTGTCTTCCTTTTCTCTTCTTGGAGTCAGTTCCCCATGAGGAGAGGATACCGTTATTACATGTATCGGATACCCTGAGGGCAAACTGGTTGTATCAACAAGTTTTCAACAGGAAATGTGTGTGAGTAATGGGGATGGGTTGCAACCAAGATGTTATTCTTGCTTGGAGCCCCGTGGTAAAAAACAGAGTAGCTTCACCGAGTGAGTAACAGACAATGACAGTCTCATCATTTTCTTCATGTAGGTGCCCCACTGGCTGATTTTTCTGGGAGAGACTGTGTGAAATCCAATGCCATTTTGGATACAATATAGCAAGTTTAAAGCTGTGTTCGCATTGGACCTTTGGGTCTGGTACCTTACCAGCCTGTTAAGTTAACTTACCAGGCTGGTAAGTTAAAGCTAACAGCTGTTCACTTGGATTAATTGTGTCCGGTAACTTACCAGGGACGCAGAGTAGGTTGGCAAACTAAGTCACAGGCTAGGTCACCATATTCGTGGTACGGAATGGTACGTTCGCATCGGACTTCTTGTCCCTGTTAAGTTAACATTTTTAGTTACCGTAACTCGAATCGGCCTGGTTAGTTAATAGCACCGTGGCGGTAACTTACCAGCCCGGTAAGTTACCAGATGTTCGCACTTGGACTTAATAGCAGTAAGTTAACAATATGCGGCGGTAATGTTATCATTTTAAGCTCAATGTGAACGCAGTTTAACACCACTTAAAAACTTTTCTGTCATCATATCATGCACATGCAGTAAACTTACTAGTAATGGTAGTAGAGCTGTCCGATCTTGGAGGCTATCTCTCCGATTTGCCATCGCTTCAGGCCGTAATGAGTGTCCAGGGTCTGCCTGTGAGGAACAACAACAAAACAAAATAAAACTTTTACTTCATTAATTGTTTCTATTTATGAAATCTGGGGATCACAAAAAGCGACTAGCTCTGTAACATGAAACTCATTAAATGAGAACTTAAGGCTTTTTAAAGACTCATATTAATAAAACTCACAAAAACTGTTGAATTAGCACTCCTTTTGGGAATGATGAAAGCAGGGCGTTTCTTATGGCCTCGTCACATAAATGCAACTTTAAAGGAAACTTGGAGGCAACCAACTGCAGAGCAGGAACACTTTGGTAGCATGAGTAAACCAAATAATAATGTCTTACGATCCCGAAGACAAATATGTGAAGTTGTGAACATTCAAATGTCAATGCCCTTTCTTCTTGGAAATTGCCTAGAACTGGATGCCTGTAAATTGCATTATATGATATGACCTTAAAAGTGTTGACAAGTTTGGATGGTTCCTTAAGTGACTATAAATGGACTATAAAGTGAATGTTCTTTCCATGACTGCAGTAAAAAAAAAAGATCCTTCTCTGAGAGTTCAATGCTCCTTTTAAGAAGTAATAGGCAATCTCTGTGTAGTAGTAATAGGCAATCTCTTAGTCGAGGGTTGATGAAGCACCTTTTAGTTTTAGTATAGAGTCCACTGGGTATAGGACACCAGGAGTCAAGTATCCAAACTGACTGACTGAATGCTGGGTCACCCACCACTTGGAAAGTCTTGGGTAAAGTGTAGAATCAGGAAGGCTAGACCATAGGGCTCTTCAATACCACTTGGAAAACGTGACTACAATGTAAAATACACCCGTTTCCAAGAGTCTTACTGAACAACAGCGGCAGGAACAATAGTCTGGAGAAACTGTTATCAAAAATTTGCTTTTTATTACCTTCTTAACCACCTTACTTTGGGATTATATCATAAAGGGTTTTGTTTCTGCAGCTTTAGTACTAGTAAAATTACTGAAGGATGCAAGGCGCCTATCTGGAGAAAAGAAAGACCAAAGTGAAGGTATCGGGGGAGCTACAGTTTTGCACCCCTTGGACTTCAATCTTGAAGGGCACAGTAATTTTCCTCTGGTAAGAGGCACTCTGTGAGAAAAATGTCAATTTGTATTGGAACCTTGCACAGGGCAACACAGCAAAAGCACATGGCATCGTGGCGATTGCTATGGGTGCCCTGAGTTATTTCGAGGCCTGGTTTGGATAACAGGTGAGTCTTGCGACCTTTTTTGAAGCAGGGAACAGCATTTTTAATAGGAAGACTGTTCCATAGGCAAGAGGCAGCAGTGGAAAAGGCTCTTTCACCAGCTAGTATGCGTGACTTGTCCACCACAAGGGAGATGGCAACACAGCTTTGAAGGGAGTATGGGCTGTCATGGATTTCAAAAAGCTTAGAGGCCATGTAAACAAATTTATAATGTAAACAAATAAATAAATAAAAACACACTAAGGTGCATGGCCATCTCAATACCAAGGCATTAGGCCTATAATGAATCTTTCATTATCTACATTCAGTGCAACAGCAGGCACACAGCTTTTAAAAGCGTAAAGTGTTTGTAACAATCTGTTTTTGTTGTTGCTGATTTTCTTGAAGCTCAAGTTCTGGCATGTGGCCAACCAAGAAATTGCATGAGTTCTCAAGAGTATGCAGCATAAACAATACACATACAGAGAGGGTTGGGATTTCATCATCATCATCATCATCATTATCATTGTTATCGCAAGAGAAAGACGTTGCATGTTGATGGGTGCATTATGTTGCTCCAACATGACCATTTCTTATTTTCCACAGGAAATCTTTAGCAGTCTCTGTCCTCCCCCCCTCAAAAAAAAGGACTGTGGCCGAGCAGGAAATTGCACGAGTTCTCCGAGTACAGTATTCAACTCAGATGCACAATAGAGGGATGGGATTTCATCATCATCATTATAATTCTAACGCCAAGAGAAAGACGTTGCATGTTGATGGGTGCTTTATGTTGCTCCAATCATCCACACTCTTAATTTCTACAAGAAATCTTCAGCAGTCTCTGCCCCCCCCCCCCCCCCCTCAAAAATAAGGACTATGGCCGACCAGGAAATTGCATGAGTTCTGCAAGTATCCAGCTCAGATGCACAATACACGTACAGAGGGATGCGATTTCATCATTATCATTCTTATTGCAAGAGAAGACTATGAATCATGATGGGTGCATTATGTTGCTCCATCGTGACCACGTTCTTAATTTCCACAGGAACTCTTTGTAACAGTCTCTGTCCTACCATACCCCTCTCCCCTTATATATCTATTTGCTTTCTTTGAGGTGGAACTTAGAGAAAATCCATCGGATTATGGCGTAGTTTTAATCTTGGAAATTGTCCGCGGGGCCGGTCGACTTAAAGAGCCTGATGAGGCGGTGTGTTGGATTGGTTTTTGCCCCTTACTGGTGAAAGCATCTAAGATTTCTGAGATACTTAATGTCAGTGAGTTCAGTTCAGCGTTCGAAGCTTTGGACTTTGCAGGGATTTTTTGTTTGCTACAGTAGGGCTAATATTTCCTAAGCTGATTACTTTCCACAAAGAGCCCCCTATGGCAACAGTTAATGATGTTTTGTATGAATATCATTTTCTGCAGATCTAAAAATATATTGTTTGAGCTTTAGTTGTTTTGTTACAACAACAAGAAAACAGAAGTGCACAGCCATCAAATCGTTTACATGGAGTATCTGTGGAGTACACAAATATGAAATTGTGTGACAATCTGCTTTAAACAGACATTTTATTTTTAAGAATTCAAATAAATAGAAAAGCGTAATCTTCGTTCGAGTTGTTTTTTCGTTTTTTCGTTTTGATATGTTAATGCACACGACTTGCACAGTCTGTTCACTTTGCCATGTAAACCTACTACATGTACGGTGATTCCCAATGTCCACTAAACATACAGAGTTCTTCAAGGTGTTTAATACTTGATGTTCTTAGCTCTAACCCATTTGTCTGCATCCCTAGGCTGCCCACCAAAGTGGAAATAACCATCTCTTAGTTTAAAAAAAGTCCTTGAACTTTAATGCATATAAAGACAGGATTTGCTCGAGCTCTGCAATGGAACCGATTACACTATACATTTTAATGGAAGGGAAATCCATCCGTGGTAAAGTTAACTGTTATACTTCTTACGGAGATTTATGCCTTTTGCCACTCTCTCTCATTCTTTCCAATTTATTTTAAATCTCTCTGGTATCATAGAGACTTTGACTTCAATTTCAATTTGAAGCTGGCGGCGAAACTTCCTGGCCATGAAAAACCTAGTCAGGTAGAATCTGCATCCACAACTCTGGGATGATGATCCTGTCGCCTTTTCTTTTGAGGGATTAAGTATAAAAAGAGGACAGCACACGGAAGATGTGCACAATATGTTTCATCGTGTCATACGTCCTTATTTTCTGATCACATTTTTAAATTGGCACTGGACACTATTGGTAATTACTCAAAATAATTGTTAGCAAAAAACAACAACTTAGTAACGAGGAATGGAGAGCTGTTGAACATTTGACTAAAAACATTGTCCGAAACGGATCCCTCTGACGTAACGTAGGTTTTGAGAAAGAGGTAATTTCCCATTTTTTCGCATTTTTATGCCGGGTTACACTGAAGTGAGAATACTGGTCTTTGACAATTACCAAAGGTGTCCAGTGCCTTTAAGGTATTGTACAATGTGACAACAAGCAGAGAAATCCAATCCCGATTAAAAACAGAGACATTCCATCCCTGTTCACTCACGATTAGAAAATTACAAATTAGTAAGGTATTCATCATAGGATTCCAGAATCAGGGACCTCAAAAATACATCCAGATAATATTGAGATTTGTTTTTAGCATGAGCCATCTTCATTTGCATTCCTTGTCCACTCGGCAACGCTCTCTGGCCCAGCTACAGTTTCGGCCATCACACTTTGAACACAGACCGCACCTGACGAAACACAACCGAGATCAGCCTGAGCTGCAAAATGCACTTAGACATCATGTTTCCAAATAATTGCATAGATTAGGCTCGTACACAGAGTAGCTCAGACATTCATTAGCGTTACTGCAGGAGCCCAGAGCGTGCATTTGGTGTTGCCACTTACACCCTTGGGATCCGAATTCGAGCTGCTCTCTCCCGGGAAGGCGCTTCTCGCAAAAAGGAAAAACAATGAGCGTCAATTTTCGTGAAATAATGAGAAAGTGTGGATGGGCGGGGGTTGATTCGTACCCCTCTGGCTGTAATGTGATTTGAATAAAAAACGAAGAAGAGGTTCAGGTGAATGTATGCCACCCTTGATGAAGAAAGCTCAGGTATCTTCTCAGGCTAACAAAAGTATCGCCTCGTGCTAACAAAAGTATGTAGGATATCAAATCCATCTTCACTTAGCCATTAGTGAACTGAGTTATTATTTTTTCATTAAAAGGACTAAAGAAGGTTTAATGCTTTTATGTTTAAATTATGTATTCCTTTATCTTTACTTCCATTATGCACAATAGCTTTGGAAGATTTCCATAATTGTTCAAACACTGAACGTTTTGTTTGTATAAAGAATTACAAGTCTGCATATAAAATAAATTAACATATTGTGTGAATAAGTTGTGTTTGATTTATTTACAAATCTGCTGAATGACTGAGAGGATTCTAGACTTGTATTAGTCATATTATGAGTGGTAGGTTTGTTGACCCTTTATGATCCAAAGCTACAGGGAATAAGTAAATGCCTCTGTCTTCTTCAAGGCCATTTAAATTTTGCAAAGGGCACTCTCATTTGAAAATCTTAAGTCTTTGGGAAACACTCCAAGGGAGCCCTGGATGCAATTTCTTTTTCCGTAGTTTGGAATTGTCATTCTCAAAATTTTCCAGATGTTTTATTCAGGATTCCCTTTTTTTAATCCATTTAGAAAGAAAGAACCCTTCATTAAAAAGCTCTACGACAGGGTTGGCAATTTTGATGTACAGAAGAAAACAAATAGAGACCTGGACCAGGGCAACAGAGGTCATGGGCTCCTTGGCCTTTGTTTACCTTCATAAAACCAACTTAGGCCGAAAAAAAAGGAAAAAAAAAGTTTCACGTCCGGGTTTTTCAAAAAAAGGAGGAAGAGGGGCTTTTTATTTTTTATTTTTTATTTCAAGATGGCCGCCATTCTTTGTTAAAATGTCAAATATCCATTGTTTTTTCTACTGCTGAAATACACAAAACATAAATGAAACAATTTAGTCGAGGCATTCAGACAAGACATTCAGATTGTTTTTGCTGAGATCATTTAAAATAACCCTATTTAAAAAATAAATAAAAAAATAATGTGAATAAAAAAATAAAATAAAAAATAAAATAAAAAAGGAGGCGGCCTGTAAAAAGGAAGTGGGCGGGGACGCGAAACAGAAACGCGAGCTTTCAGATTGATAATTGTAAGGCCAAATCTGAGTTGGCAACTTCTTCTACAACTACGGCTGTTGCTAAGGGTGTTGTTAAGGGCATCAAATACCATCAACGCATGATGACATTGAAGTCAAGCCAAAGCCATAGCTGTATGGGCCAATTCAGACACAGCCAACAGGCGTGGAATTTCATCTTTGAAAGAGCAAGGCCATTTTCACTTTCCAGATGGCACTTCCATTTGAAAATCTTAAAGTCAATATGAAACATTTGAAGGGGCACCAAGGCCATGGTGGCATGAGTGTAATTCAAGGCCTAGGCCTAAGGCTGTTTTTATCAACCAATCGTGATAAGTACTAAAAGTGTACCTTTAACTTTTACAGAGTCGACAGTATGTGAATGAACACGATTCATTCCACAGACAGGCCAGATGGTTCACCACATTATAACAAGGTTCATTTTATCCCTGACAAACCCGGAGAATGCGAATGGTCTAATCCAAACACTGTGGTAAAACCAGAATTTGATACAAGCAGGATAATCTAACTCAGTTAGCAAGAAGAGGGGTAATTTCCCCGGAGGACGGTGGTGATACGTAAATATGTTAGCACAACCCAGCCCCCTTCATATGCTTCATTAATAGCACATAATCCCCGCATCAACTCACTTAAGATCAAACAGCAAACCTCTCGAGGGTATGGAACCCCAACGTATGAAACATATATGATGAGTGATAAGAGTTTAAAAGTTAATAACCGGCCTAATGAAATTTTGCAAATGAGACTCTCCCTCTACAAGATTGGTAAATCTCTAACTCATCTGCCTCAGTGACAAACAATATACGAATAGTACACAAACATGCCTATAGATGAGATAATAAGACTGCAAACAAATACCAGTGATCGCACAGGGCAATGTACCGGATAAAATTCAAATCTAATTAAACATAAATGTAATTGGAAAATGCAGATAGCCCAAATTACATAAGCCTTCCAAGTGATACCATGGCAACCACTGATGACCACATACTGTACTTGTCAAAGGAATTGTATATTTTGTTCACATACCTATTTTGTTGTTGGAACTTCCAGAGCTTTGTGTACACATCAAAAGTCCGGCCAAAATATGACTGCCACTGCTTGTGTCCATATTGCGGAAGATCTCTGTTGAAATAAAAACATTGTTTCAAAATATAAATGTTTTTGTTGTTGTTTCAAATATCAAAAATCAAAAATCATCACTCTTCAATATTGTCATTCAGTGTGTACAACCATGCTCAAGTAACACTTTGCAGTGCAACCTTGCAGGATAAAATCACTCCCTGTGATCAAGTACTCATTCTTTAGCCTGGTGTGAAATCAATTGATACAGATCTAAAAAATTCCTATGACGTTAACCAAACCTTCTTCTAATGTACACTTAGAACTTTACAGGCCGAATACTTGACGGGCAACAAAGGCGATTGCATCCATGCCCCCTGGCCATTGCCTTGGTGCCCTTGAAATGCTACAGTAGAAATTTACAATATCCTCATAATAGGGTGCCCTTTACTAAAAAGCAAAGCATACAGGCCTGACTTTATCTTATTTATTCTCATCTGTAAAAAGATGCAGGTATTGAACTTTGAAGGTTATAAATATTTAAACATGGTACTATCCAAGGGAGACCACATAATATGTCTGTGCTGTGAAGTGTGTTATGCTGAATGTCTGAACGTGTCAGCTGCACTGACAGATAGAATACAGAAGTACTTCAGCAATCAGCAAGCAGTCTATAGTCCCAGTTGGACTTGCCATAGAACTAACTCAATGATAGCAGTTTGGCTGACAGTGAAATCAAGGTATACAGCATGCTGTTTTTGTTTCCTTTTTTAATGGCACTGGACACGTTTGGTCTTTGGAAATTGTCAAAGTCAAGACCAATAATTCTCACTTGGTGTATCCTAACATATTGTATTGTATGCAAAAACTAACAAATCTGTGAAATTTTGACTCCCAAGGCCAAGCCAAGTCCAACCAAGTCAATTTGGCCATGAAATTCAAAGTTAACATCCTACCACAGTACCGGGGCTAAACATGCTAAAAAAGGGGTGCAGGATGCACACAAAATATGATTCATGAAGTATCTGTTCACCCCAGGGCCCAGCAATCAGCATGCTTTGCTTGACTGTGGTAATGAAGTTAAAAAAATATTGGGTGCACTGCCCATCCCCCTTTTGAGAATCAGGTGAGGATTCAATTCGGATAACTTTCCGTATGGCGCCACCACCTTTTCAACCCTCATTTTTTCAAAAAAGATATCTCATTGAGGTAAATTAGATACTATATTATTTCATATCGAATGAAAAAGTGGTGGCGCCATACGGAAACTTTTCCATTCAATTCAACAAGAACTTCTTATTTTGAATTCTATATTTTTATAAAATAGACTTGCACCATCCCTAACCACCCTTAGATTAGGTTTGTGTGCATATCCAGCACATGTCCACACACTGCTATGCCAGTAGTGCACAAGAAAAAAATGTAATTAATGAATTAATTTATTATTTAACCAGTGCAGTGAACCGATGCAGTATTGACTAAATTCAACAAGAAATTTTAATTATTTTTCTCAACGAACAATTCACCTGTTTTGGGTTTTTTTTCTCCTGAAAACCAGCTGATCATTGATAGCTTTTGTTTTGAACAACAGTTATACATGGACAAACTTTCAACAAGATTATTCAGAGAATGTGTGAACCCATGAAAAAAATCATGTTTTAGCAGAATCCGTCGTTTTACATGGTGGTTTTACTTTAGCACTGATGTCAACGTACACAAAACGCAAAACAAGTCAACAGGCAGGAAAAACACAATCATAAATTGCCGCCGTTTCTTACCTCAACCCATTAAATAGCTGTTTAGATTTTTCAAGAAGGTAGCTGAATTCTTGTACAACTTTCCTTTCTTCTTCCGTGGCTGACTGCTGGCCGTCTGAAATTGTTAAAGACACCGGTTGCTCGACACTATTTTCCAACGATTCCATGTTGAGTTGTCAAGACCGTACGCTTTGCAGTCTGCAATTTACAATAATAAACTTTTGCTGCTAAAATCCGAAGGTTTTTCCTGCACCGTTTCTCAGTGGTAACCAAAGCTATAATTAGGCAATGTTGTTTTCCACGGGTTACCAGCCGTTTTATCTTTTGTCGCAAGAGGGCAGCAGATAACTTTAACGAGAATGGAAAAGACTCAAAAAGTTCCTTGGGACGACGCGCGTAAAAATTGTCGTCTGCTCTCTCGATCGTCTGCTCAGCAGAAAACTCCATTGTCGAGTCATTGCCAGGCATTTTAAGTTGGGTTCCTGGTGAACATTTTCAGATTAATAAAATTTATTAACATTGCCAATTTCATAAAGTTGTTAAGCAAAAAATACTGCGCAGCAAATTTCTTTGCTAAGCCTAGCCCTAAGCAAAAGATGAGTGGGGCACCTGTTTCAGCAATGTGAAACTTATGGAATTTTTTACTATTAACCAGTTTCTGTCAAGCAAGGTTGTTCTATTTAGAAAGTTTTTATGCTTACTACAGGCTTGTTGAAGTTGGCCCCTGTAAACTGAACTTAAAATACACAGTTTGTAGATGGTCGTGCAAAGTTTAAATCTCGACGACCTCCATTATTAAAAAATTATGTTAAACACTTTTAATTTGAGTCAAAATGTGAACTAAGACACTTAGTAAAAACAAAGAGAAAACAAATTATGGTAACTTATTGTCTTCTTTAAAAAAAATGGTAAATTATTATTCTTCTGTAAGAAAAAAATCTTCTTAAAAAGTCCGTTAAAAGTGACTGAAAGAGGGCGCTATAGTATAACAACAGTGGACTAGACTTTGACCAAGGCTATTCAAACGGGAAAAAAGAAAAGAGTAGGGCTTAGGAGGCCTACTACATGCAAAAATGCAAGAATAATACAAAATAGCAAAAATCACCCGTGAACAATTTTAGGGCAGAGTAATTGAGTTTGCTACTTTGACTTGCTCATTTACATGAATGAGTGATGATAGGGCATATTGTGTGGATGGCGTGTGACAGGCAGGAGATTCTGCCCCGGAGATCCCCATCCCCCCCGCCCCCCCCCCCCCCCCCCAAACGGCAAACTGGTACAAACAAAGTTAGCTAGCGCCCTCTTTGATCTTTGATCTTTGATGATCAAACCACAACAAGAGAAAATCTTGTGAAGTCTAGAAGTATTTAGATGGTGGTCAAAATTAGAGACAATAACTTGTAAAAAACATGGTTCTAAGTGAACATCATCAAAATAGTATAGACACAGCCGTCCCCCAACAACACAATATTGAATAAAAAACTTAAAATATTATTGCCAAACAACAGAGCCTTTTCATTTTCAGATCCCTGGAATTCCCACAATGCCCTCCCACGTAAAAGCAACGCATGCGCACAGCAGCTAACTCGAGTAATGTGCAGTGTGTGTGTGTACTTGATGAACGTACGTACAAAACACGAACAACGTCTAATGCATTTTACATACATCCGCATTGTCAAGAAGTGTAACTGTACATCATGACAGCCTTTCAAAACAGAGCCAAAACATGCTATTTCGGATCATTGTAAGCTGAATTCTGCACTGCATATGTCTGCTAGAGTCTTAAGGATATTACTGGACCAGTGATAGAGTCACAGAGACCCAAACTGAGTTGAAAAACGATTTTGGTGACGGTTGTCCAAAACGGACTTGGCCGTGTTTTTTTGGGGAGGTCAAAATGGCTAGCACCAGCAGTAGCAGTCATGGCAGCAGTAACAACCGACAGACGGCCGCAAGACAGCGACGAAAAAGATCGCAGCCTGCTGTCTACAATTACAACGGAGTCCATAATTCGTACGAGGATAAAGACAATGATTTTCTGTGGTATGTATGCTGGTTATGAGCTGAGGTTGTTAACAATAATTGAATAAAGACACATCTTATAAATTTTATTATGCTGAATTTAATGTTTTTGCATTGCAAACAAATTATTTTTGTATTTTGACATTTTTATATTAATATTATGGATAATTAGGCCTATTGCTGGAAAAGTTTCCGTATGGCGCCACCACTTTTTCATTCGATATGAAATAATATAGTATCTAATTTACCTCAATGAGATATCCTTTTTTGTAAAAATTAGTGAAAAAGTGGTGACGCCATACGGAATGTTATCCCTATTGCTATATTATCCTTTTTGGGTGTTTAGACTAGAGATAAGTATAAAACCGGTTACCTTGTAACCTTGCTCATATATATTCGGGTTATATATATTGGAGGTAACAAAATAGACAAGGCTTCGGATAACTTGCCGTATGGCCCCACCACTTTTTCATAAGTTTTTACAAAAAGGGTAGACCCAGTGACTGGGGCGCTAGATTCCTTTTTTCGAAACTTTGACATTATCGGTTATCTAGCTGGGGCGCTAGATTCCTTTTCTCGAAATTTTGACATTATCGGGTCATCTAGCTACAATCCCGGCCAAAATGCTTGGGCCACCCTTTCCTAACGTTGTATACAACGATTCCCTGTGCACTTCCCATTCACATTCAAAACATTTGTCCCCCGCCCCCCGCTCAATGTTGACTGTAACTCAGAACACAACTCAGAACACAATCAGCAATTGGAACCAACATTGAAAGGGGGCAGGGGGGCCCAACGAGATATGGCCGGGATTGTAGATGACCGATGGCGATAATGTCAACATTTCGAAAAAAGGAATCTAGCGCCCCAGTCACTGGGTCTACAAAAAGGGATATCTCATTGAGGTAAATTTGATACTATATTATTGTTTTATATATCAAATGAAAAAGTGGTGGCGCCATTCGGAAACTTTTCCAAGGGATCCACCAGGGAGAGACAGCTGCAGGCTTTAATTCCATTGTCCGCCATATTTATTAAAAGGATGTAATGAATGGTGAGACTTGAGTCACCAAAACAACACACTACACTGGGACCGTCTTCAATTCGTGGATGCAACTTCATCATACTGTTTTGTAAATTGTTTCCTTGTGGTCTTTACTTTTTACAATTGCTTCCCATATTATATCAGCATAGAAATTAGGTTATAAATGCAATGAACTGGGAGTGGGACAAAAATATTTCAATAGAGGGCTCTTTATACAACCCTAATCCAGGTAAACTAATTCCTGTATGATTGCGCAATCTCATTGTCTAAATTAAAAGTCACAGTTGTGTGACAGTTGTTTTTGTATAACCATCAATAAATAGCACATCAAGGAAATTGTCAGGGAAATTGTTTGTTATTTATTCATGGCTACACTTCACTCAGCTTAGTGTTTCTAATCAGCAGATCGTGTGGGTCGGAGTCCTGGCTTTGTGTTTTATGTCCGTAAGGCGTAGGCAAAACACTTTACCATTATTGCTTTGTCCGTTAGGGTGGGTTGGACATAAAGGAATTCCTGTGCGATGTGTAGTGTAAATGTGCATGTAAAAGAATCTCTTGTCATGCTTATGTAGTCATTTGAAGGAATTTCCTGATCTCAGAATAATTTAAATCTAGATATCGACATGGGCCCAATTTCTTAAAGCCTGTACAAGGACAAAATTTGCTTAGCATGAAATGTCTTCCTTTATAAAAACAGGATTACCAACCAAATTGCCGCTTGATTTTCAGGGGCAGCTGAATACCAGTGTCAGGCAATATGCAACAAATGGAAATTTGGTTGGTTATCCTGTTTTTATCAAGGAAGAAATTTCATGTTAAGCAAATTTTTGTGCTTACATGCTTCATGAAATTGGGCCATGAGCTGCTACAAAGTAAACAAATATATGTAAATGTGCTAGTTTGCATAATGTTGTGTGTACGTGTAGAACAAATTATTATGCCATGTTACACAGGATGTATTGGAATGGTTTCCTGCAAATTTTGTCCAAGATTTATTTAGCTGTACATATACATGAGGGAAATAACTTTGTGCTTTGTTAATTGGTCCCTGGACTCACCGCTTTACAATACTACAAAGAGAGCCTTCCACTCCAGTGGTGGAAAACTAATTGTAAAAGGCTTGATCATTTGATACGTTTAAGCTGTGGAATTATTAGTCATTCTCCCTTTTTTTTGGCTGACCTCATTAAACGCAAAGAGAAACAAGCTATCCATATAGTGAAAGTGCGGTGCTATTGTTGGTCTTGCCTAAAGGGGATAGACCATGCAGGAGAAAACCTTTGTGGTTATAATTTGATTGAAACCTTTCTTGTGGTCCACTTGGTGAAAATGACCTTCACCTGATAGGTGTGTCAGTTTTACATAAATTATATCAATTGAATTGTGTGAATGACAGAGGAGAGGGCCTATGTTTCGTTGAATATTAAAAAGTAAATTAGGCTTATTATTTCTTATGATTTCTTATGATATTACACAAATATTTGATTAGTTTTGGTTTTACCCATGAATGTATAAATACACAGATATGTGTGTTATCGCTGTATACTCGGTACTCTCCAGAGCTCTGTGAAAAAAATATCACAGGCATATTACTCGGGTGGGATTCGGAAACAAAACTTTTGCAATTCTTGAGCAGTGTCTTACCAACTATAACACCAAGATTGCCCAGTAGCTAGAGGCAGTTCGAATTCCATACTTAGCACCGGGTAAATTAACACTATAATTAAAAGCCTACGAAGATAAAAAAACAGAGTAACCTCCTCAAATCCTTGAGAATCCATTACGTGGTTGTTTGATTTTGCTGGAACTTGTTGGTACTGAGGGAAACACCTGTGCGACACTGGACGCTATTGGTAATTGTCATAGACCAGTCTTCTCACTTAGAGTATCTCAACATGATGCATAAAATAACAAACCTGTGAAAATTTGAGCTCCACTGCTTTTAATCTTTGCTTGGGTCCAGATACACTGTACCAATTGTCAGTCAAAATGATTTAGTGTTGGGTTCTTCACATTAGAGTTAGACCATGGAGGTAAAAATAGATTCAACCTCCATGGTTAGACCTTCTAGACTAATTTCTAGACTGGGGGCATGGAATGATGGCAGCTCTTAATTCCTACATGTGGGCGAGTTCTGCAATGAATGTATTGTATTGTATGCTCAAAGCGAACAGAAACGGAAAGGTCTATGCTTGGTTGGGCTTTTGAGCAAATGAAATAATACCGTGATCAAATTTATTGTGCGAAGTAACGTGACTCACCATTTAATGTAAGGTTACACTTTGCCAGTTATATATAATATATTGTGGCGATTCAAAACCAACTCTGTCTATATAAAGAACTTGGTTACGTTTTCCTTGTTTGTTACTTTACATTACGCACACTTAATGTTAAATACACAAAGTGTTTCGTGAAAAGAAAACATTATCGGACAGGCATTCCAATCTTATCCAAGTCCAAACAATTTTGAGTTTGGGCATGATGGGTCATTTTGGGTAGCAAAGTGTGACACACAAACTTGGTTTATCCACCATATAGATAAGGAAGATATGTTACTTCAACATGTTGAAACTGTAGGTCGAAGATGAAACAGTAGGTCGAAGATGTACATGATGGCATGATAGTGTTGATGTAACATTGATACTAAATACATCAAGTCAACACAATTGTATTCACACCATCCTAAAGCAGTTAAGCTTCAACCATTCTATTTAATCTGAACCTTTTAAAAATCAATGTTCAACATTTTTTTTAAACAAACCGATAACAAGACTTTAGTGCAGGTTATAACTTAAAACTTTTCTGAGACAAAATGTTGGATACATTAGTACACATATTTTTGAACTTGAATACTCTCAGTGCAATAGTTCCTTTCTTGTATGCAGTGATACCAATAAGAGAAATAATTGATTGAGTGATGGATAACTTGGAAAAATCTATTAAAAAAATGCTTATAAATCAAGATGTATGAAGCTCAAAGTACATTGTGTTTTTGCACACAATGTGTACAGTGGTTGTTAAACCCAGTTCATACTTCCTGCGAATGCGAATGCGAAGCGAATTTGACGTGAATTTGACGTCACAACCCTCCTTTCGCAGCGATATTTGCAAGTGAGTTGAGCAAAGTTGAACTGCTGCGAAGAATTCGTTGCGAATTTGTGCCGTCAACATTCGTATCGCATTCGCATTCGCAGGAAGTATGAACCGGGCTTTAGTTAGGAAGCTGTCTGAAGCTTCTCCCTTGTCTAACCTATCTGGTTGCAAAGGTGCACAATACATGTCCATCATGTACCTTTCATTGCATTGAAAGGGGAATATCAAACATGAAAATGAAAGTTGTTACCCAAATAGAAATGTGTATTGAACTGTTACTGCAATCATTATTGTCTATATACATTTTACTCGCGCACTAGCTGTAAAAAGACAATTCAACACACCTGATATTCATAAATGATCAGACCTTGAAATTGCAGTGATGCCCGGTGCTTTTGCTGTAGAGCCCTTTGTAAAGTTCCAATACAAATTTACATTTTCCACATTAATGTAGAGTGCCCCTTACCTGAGAAAAATTGCTTTGCCACTTCAAGAGAGAAGTTCAAGGCCTTAATAATTTGTTTCAGTTCTTCGTTATTGATAACCAATGAAAGTAGATGTGAGTTTGATTTTTGATGTATTATTTTTTTCTTTTACTGTTGTAGTGGATTGGGAATCTATTAAATATTTACATGTAAGAGAATTCTTGCATCTCCATTCAGTACACTTGTACCATTGAGGCACCGTTCATCGGCCTCTTCAGAGCAATAATAAAGTGGCGGATGCTGATGTAATTAAGTGAATGACTTCCTGCTTTATGCCCTTACCCCCGTTACATTACCATCACTGCATTACGACTGACCACAGCAAGTAACACTCTGTATGCATTTCTCTCATCGTGTCGTGGAGCCTTGATGGTCTCCATCACAGATTTGACTAGGTACGCCGACGAACGGTTCTTGGACTGTCAAACTGCATCATACACCAATTAACACAGTCATAGGCTACACTTCCCGGCATTTGCGTTATTCGTAATTTTTTGTGCTGTAATGATAGTCAGTTTTGTTCTGAAAGCGGATGGGAGGGGCCAGATTATTCATCCCCAAGAAAGCTGTTGAAAGAGCTCAGAAAAAAATTGCATTGTTTTTAAATTTCCCTGTTGGGTTTCTCTGACACAGTTTTGTGAAGATGCCACTATGCTGACGTGTTGTTGCAGGATTGCAGGTTTATGCCAAACATAATTGGTCGTCAATGAAACTTGAAACCATAATATTACCTACAGATAAATTATTTTTCAATTTTCTTGGAATTCCTGAAAATAAATTGTAATAGTCAAGTTTAGAAATATGTATTATTACATTTACTAAAGCACAGATAAGAAGCTTGAGGGTTCACAATGAATACCTCTCTGTTCTCCATTATTGCATTCGATCTTTCTTATACACAGGTTAGCTGTGTGGTACATGTATCTTGCCCTTCCTTTCACCTCTGTGGACCAAGGTTCGAACCCCATCTCAGACAGAGCCTTGCATACGGATGTGCTTTTTAGTCCCTATCTGATTTCTCGAGAACTTTCCTTATTTTGTTTCCCCCCACATCTTGGGGGTTTCCCTCCCACATCTTAACAGTATTTCTTCTTTGTCTTGTCTGATAGTTACAATGTAGGCATACATGTAGGTGACAGTGCTAGTCTTTTTGGAGGATCCCTTAGTTCAATACCAGAAATATAAAAATATTGCAAATGATGCAAACTTTATCATAAATTTTACAATAAGTATGTAATGATTATATTGACCACAAGCACACATCTGGACATAGGCTACCGCCACACCAGTCAACGTTTTCGATATTGTCCAGGGTTACATCTTATGCTTTGTGAGCTTCATGACATTGTACAGTGTTTTGTTATAAAAGTGAAGCTGTTGAAATTGACCTCAATCCATTCCAATTAAGCCTTGAAATATTCTTGATGAATCTGCATCAGAGAAAACTCTGTCAATCAAAGTTAAAACAGCTGTGGCTCTGGACTTCTAATAATAACTGCTTAGAAACTCAGGGTTACACTGATCGCACTCTGACAGATCATAAATATAGAGGTATTATAATGCCAATATAATACCATAATACCTACGTAGACTTTTTCCCCCACATGGTGGGTAATCTACATGTAGGTCAGGTTAAAGAAGAGACACAAACATGGATCAGAATTGATTTTGCAGTCAGTGTCTTCAATTAGGAAGCAAATCTGAAAAGGGTTAGAAATGATAAGTACGCGTGTTATTGTACATGCCATGTTAATATGGAAGTCAATTAATGTTCATAAAATGTAAAAATGATTTGGGTAAAGTTGAACTGTTCTCCCTATTCTCGCCTTGATTTGGTTCTCGTAGAATTTCGCTCTCAGATTGCCTTTTAGATATTGTAAAACAACATCATGTACATGTAGTGCACAGTAGCAGCATTCAGTAGCGACACCCAATCATCGTACACACATCGCCATCCCAGGTACATTATATACAATCCAGGAATCCTCATAGTCATTTCCTCTGTAGGAAGTCAGAAATTGGCCGTTCATCAACTGATTGCCCTTAATGTAAACCCTGCATTACCTCCAAGTAAAAAGGTTGGAAAGTCGGAGGGGGAGGGGGGGGGGGTGGCTCTGCTTGCTTGTCAGCGGACACATGGATAAAAAGCTTGTTTTTTGAACAACTTGTTTTGGTTCATACTCTTTTTGTTGCGAGTCCAATTTCGGAGGAATGTGTGTGTTGATGGAGTTAATGCATTTAAACATGTACTTGTTTTCCATGAAAGACAGAAAATGAATAAATAATATATACTGTACATTCAGAAAATAAGAGTTTGTACACAGCAGTGCCCGTGTGCCATTTGTACCATCAGTTTGCTGGCACTACCTGTAAATCCCTCATAATGATTATGCAATTATTCAGATGTCGACCAAGAGGAGTTTACATTGTCCATGTATGTTGGATTCCTTCTGCTTCTGTCCTTAGAGAGGAGTTTTTTAGGACTCTACTGCCTCCCGTTACGGGAGGCAATATCCAGACAATCCTGAAAAATTGTCAGAATTCTCTATGATTTTGATGGACTTATGAAGGTTAGTGCTAGCAAGGGCTATATGATTTGTACGTTGTACATTAAGATGGCACCTGAACTGCACAACAACATTTTAAGCGCATAAGTCAAAATGTTAATTTCCTCAAAATGTTTTCTAACATTTTGACATGCCTGATTCCTGTGTAACTTGGTGACAGTTTACTGATGAAACACCCAAATCCAATTCCATGACCTTCTCGGTGATCAAACCAAGTAGCCTTGAATGCCAAGCCACTCATTCTGTTCCCAAACCTTCCTTGAGGGAAGGAAATATTTTTCCCCTGAGATCAGAAGGTCTTCGGAGCAAAAAACGTTGAAGGGGACCTTGGTAACTGAGACAAAGGCCCAGATATCATATATCTGATAGCGGGAAAGGCTGCTAAGCACAACAAAATTATGCTTGATGGAATAAGGTTACTAGTTGAACTATTATCCTTCATAGATCTGCTTGGAGGAAAAGGTTGCTTAGCACAAAAAAAAATTTGCTTGACAGAGTAAGGTTACTACTAGCCAAAGTATTATCCTTGGTAACTGGGACCAAGATCCATTTTCATAAATCTGCTTGAGGGAAAGGTTGCTAAGCACAACAAAATTAATTATGCTTGACAGAATTAGGTAACTGGTCAAACTATCACAGCACATTCATACCACCTGTGGCTGGTATCCTACCCATTTTTGCTTGGCGGAAAAGTGTTCAGCAACATATTTTGCTTGGTTTGTGCTGTGAAAGAAGTTTTTTGTAAAATGTCCTAAATGTTGCAAAATATTTTGACAACAACAAACTTGAAGTTGCATAATTTTTATTCTGCAAATTGAGAATGAATTTGGGATTAATTTGAGCAGGATGAACAAATATTAAAAGTAATTTATAAGGTGAAATGTAGAGTGCTGTTTATGCTAATATCTTGTAAAACAGTTGGGCCTTCAACATGTATGTAAGCCTACATCACATGCATCATGTTTATTTATTTTTTGAAATATATTTTTCATATGTTTGAACTCGTAAAGAACCTTTACCCTTTTTGTTGATTTGGGGTGTGTAAATGTACATAAACAGTACGTATGTAGCAATCAATGTTGCAAACTAAACCATTTTATTGCTGTTTTCTCAAGATACTTACACGATGGATCTCATATTAAAAAAGTGTATCCACTGAGTACATTTAAAGTAGACATACAGTGCATCAACCATAGATGTTAAGTGTACATGTATGGCATGACTGGTTTGTGCTCTGGCAATCCATGGACTATCTGGAAATAGTCATGCATAAGTTCATAGTTTGCACTGTTCACACTTTTAAACAGCTCCTGAACTTGTCTCAGCTGCATGCAGTCATTGTACTAGCCAGTCCCCATGCTGAGTTCTTCAGTCATGTAGAGAAGGGTGATAGGGTTCAGAGAGTTCCCATCCAGGGAAGTGCCCAGTGTGTAGCAGACGGTGTCACATTCCTAGTCAGGTCAAGGGCAGGTTGGTTATTACCTTACACAGGTGGAGCTGCAGTTCATGGGGAGGTGGTATAATAATGGTACATTAGGCCCTGTGCTGAGGGAAGACTCTGGGCCCGCAAGACTACAAGCTAAAAGGTTGTGGGGACAAGTGGCCATAAAAACTTGGCTAGTTTGGACAATTTTACAGACAAGAGCTGAATTATTTGAAGTTCAAAGGTTGTGGAGAGGAGAGTGCTAATGGCCATAAAAACTTGGCTTCAAAGTTCAGGCAATTTTATTGACAATTCTTTTCAAAGAAAGAGTTGTATCATTGAGTTTTTGATCGGACATAATATTGTTTAGGTATTTAGGGTCATATTGTAGATTGGTATTTCAACAATCAATGATCATAAAAGCTGACTTTGTGAGAGGCCCAAGGTGTTGATAGTATTTCAAGAAAAGATTCTCTTCAAAATATAATAGTTTGGATAACGTTTAACCCCAAAATATTTTAATCAGAGAAATTATATTCAAATGTATCTGTTATTACATCTTTCCTAATTTGAACCTCTTTGTTGACGTTTGATAGTGCTATTCCAAGTCTTGTTGTGAGAAGGAGGATCTTGGGTTTGATGCGTTGTTGAATGGGCAGCCAATGTAGGCCACAAATGATTGGGGTTATGTGTTCAACCAATGTATATATCTGGTTTTGTTTTCTTATAGAAAACCTTGTCTCTGAAAAATAACAGGCAGTGTGTTTCCCTTTCTTGAATGATTTAACAGGCTTGTAGATTCTTTGAAAGTCTGTTTGTAGTTCTAGATGACTTCAATGAGGGAATCAACGTGTGGTAAAGACCCCTTGCATTTATGCAAAATGCTTCGAAGACGCTAAGCTTCATGCGCACGTTTTTACATCCAAAGAACAGCTACATGTTTCGTCCAATCATTTGTGTCTGCTTGAGGGTGTTTTTTGAGCGTGTGACGTCACATGCAAGGGCTATATTGGTTTGAATACTGGCCTAGTTCTTGATGATTTTACCGAGACGTAGTAACTGTTAATAATGTGTAGAAGATGCAGAGTATACAAATGTTGCAGTAAGTGTGTCTAGCCCATGCTCTATGGTCTAGCATACTCATCGCTATAGTTGTTTTCTTTTTTGGAACAATGAAACCCAACATATGTAATTTCCAATCATTTACGTGCATATGATTTACCGTTGCAACGTAATTGTTGTGGCCTATTATCCCCCGCATCAGCTTTCACTACCGGATGTGCCCTGATCGCTCCGCTGCGCTGTAGAACCCCCTCCGGAGGAAAGCACTCCAAGGAAAAAGAAAAACACAGAGTGCTGACGCGAGCTGGTCTTAATTGAAGCGCTACATGTACATTGCCACAATCTGTTTGCATCAGAACCGGCGCTTCACCGAATCAAGATATTGCTGCACAATATGAGTCCCTGGGCATGGACGAAAATAAGAGATCGAAATGAAAATAACGGTACTTAATGTCATCGTGGCAAGATGATTTCCGGTGGTGTGCAAGATTAGCGCGTGGGCTTTACATTTTAGAGAACGGTCGAGGAAGCGCTGTGACTTGCAAAGGGCTGTGTAATGTCAACCAGCCGTTAAAAGGGCATTTGTTATGATCAGCATAAAATTACTTATCAGCCAATTAGGAAAATGTTTGAGATAAATATTGCAGTTTATTAGAACACTACAACGTGCTCCATGGACTTGTTTTAATTTATTTTAAAAGTAATGTAATCAACAACACATTTAAATAGCTGTGTTATTTATTAGTAATTATGGGTCATAAAAACAAAACATGCATACTGGTGTTGTTTTTAAAACAATTTATGGTCAAACATTTACAACATGTATGCATACATGTACATGTACAGTATCTTGTCTTTCCAATTAACTGTTGTAATTGGAAAAAAAGACGATATACAAATCAGAGTCCTCAATCCTCAAGTCTATGTCCAAATCTTGAGTCACTTTGGGTCCAGTCTAATGGGTCAAGTTTTGTATTTCCGTTTTAAACTTTAAACAGATTTTTACAAAAAAACAGATTATCAGTAAGAGTTACATGAGTGAAAAAATGTGGTGGGCTTTGCTTCTCATCAATTATATTTCTAATAATTTTAAGACTAAAAAATATATAACAAAATAAAAAAGTTTTTACTGCATTTTGTCTTCTTCTTATCTTACTAATCTTCTAAAAAAGATAAGTGGGAGGCTGGTTTGTGGTGACTGCCAGAAGGAGCATAATGACGTCTACCAATCTGGAAAAAGAAAAGAACATTCTTGTCGTCCAAGACCTTTGTTGAAAGAGTCTTTAAAATTGAAACGAATACATGTCAGTCATCTCCGTCAAATTTGGGATCAACATGAGCAGCAAGATTGCTCTGTCTCATCCTCCCTTATCCCGATATCCAACGTCATCTCAGATGGTGAGTTGCTTGAGTAAGAAGTCTGGGGAGACAGTGGGGGATTACTTCAGCGACTGCATCTTAGACCTCTGTTTCTTCTCATCTTCCTTCCCGAATCATATGTCCGAGCATTCTAAGACACTTGGCTGCATCCGGTAGCATGACAAGTGGGTAGCTGTAGGATGTTGAGTCGCTGTCAGTTATGAATGCATTGTACCACAACAGATCTGGGCTTGAATTCATAATGATGTAGCTAAAGTTTGCTGAGCACAGAGAAACAAGGGGGGGGGGGATTACTGTGCCCCTTCAAGATCCAAGTACAAGGCCAGACAAATTAAAGCCATTGGACACTTTCGGAAAACAGTATTGTCCAAAGGCCCACACTTCGTGTATCACAACATATATATAAAATAACAAACCTGTGAAAATTTAGCCTTAATCGGTCATCGGAGTCGGGAGAAAATAACGGGAAAACCCACCTTTGTTTCCACACGTTTCGCTGTGTCATGACATGTGTTTACTATAATCCGTAATTCTCGTTGTCGAGAATTGATAATTGTTTTAATGTTTTCTCAAAAAGTAAAGCATTCCATGGAATAATATTTCAAGAGAAGTCTTTTACCATTACCTTCTGTAAACCCTGTAAGTTATTTGTAAATCTGTGAACTTTTATATTTTTTTTCTGTTCCGAAAGTGTATATTGGCTTTAAGGCGTTAAATATTTTGCAGACTTGCCGTGTATAGTTCTCAATTACCTTGTTGTTTCAACATAAACATTCATTAGAAAGGGGGGAAAAAGATTTTAAAAAATTGTTTAAGAAAGAAAGTGAAAATTGTTCCCTAAAACTGTTGATTTTTGTTTCTCTTAATACTTTTATCACAGTGCAACCCTAATGTTTTTCTAAACCAAAGCTGACAGAGTAATATAGTCTGACCCCCCTTTTGGGGTATAATGAGACTTGTCATTCGTTTGTTGGTAATGCACACAGGGGACATGACAAAGATTGGGACATCCCATGACAAAGGTTTATTGCTGTCTTGTCACTGTGTGTGGACTCCATTGCTGAATCATGCCTGTGATTGTTCTATTGTAAATGAAATGTTTGATAATGTCAAGCATTTTAAAAAAGGAGGTCAACTCAAAAAGCTTGATACTTCATATTGAAGGCGATTGTCTGAAGGCGATTGCCTCCATGTCCCCAGGCCTTGGTGCCATTGAAACGATCAAGTAAAATTTTACAATTTTCTCAATGGGTGCCCTTTTCAAGGTTCCCTTGTCCTTTAAAAATGAAGCATACAGGCCTGTTTTAAAATACCTTCAGTGAAGTGTTTCCCCCGACTGGTGATTTTTGAGTGTGGTGGAAAAAGTTGAAACTGACGATTGAAGACAAATTTGCATCGATTTTCATTAACACCTGTTCAGAATTGTGAGTTCTTGATCTGGATTTAGATTCTCAACGCTCTAATTAGAGCCAAACGAGAAGAGAAGACGATGAAGAAATTTCAGTTTTAGATGTGGGAGGAAAACCCCAGAAAATTATTTCAGTAAAATAAAAAAAACCTGAAGTCAAGTAGGGACTAAAAACCCAATCCACATAGTACCCCCCAGTGGGATTCGAACCAGGGTCCCAGAGATGAAAAGGCGAGGCAAGACACCACTACCAATCTGACTGCACAGAGGTCATGAAGGAAAAAACTCATAAATGACACAAAATTAAAAATATTGATGTTGTATTTCCTGTATGGCAAATCTTCACAGCGAGGTTTTGGTATTGTCAAGGAAAATGGACGAGATGGTCATAGAATGTAGTTTGGTGGGCCAGCTCCCATTCGAATGTGCAGGGGAAGAACTGCTGTGGTGTACATGTACCCTATGAAAATGTCAGAACATTGCTGTGACTCCAATTCACTCCTTGCTTAAAGGCCATGGCTCTTTGATTTTGTTTGGAAAAACACCAAATTGTGCAGCACAGCGTAAAACGGTCTCCCACTGGAGAGCTTAGTTACCGGATGTCACATGCTCAGTCACAGCGTAATGCAATCAGTGCGCAAATTGCTAAGAGCTTTTGCCATACCTGATTGGATTTGGTGTCCCCCCCCCCCCCCCTTCGGAGTATTCCTCTGCCTGTGCGGACTGCGAGTGCTTTGGATGGTGTAATCCAAGGTTGTTGAAGGAGACAGATTATGCCAGATTCAGGGGGAAGTCTTGGTGCATATGAACTGCATGAAATTAGACCTTTTACAATGGTGCGTCTGGACATCAGTATACAATGGTTATTAACATACTGTCAATCAGAAAGTAAACTTGGTCTTATTCTGTACAGAATGGCAAATTTATGCCTCAACAACACATGTAAGCTTTGCATGAGGTTTACAGCGATTTATAATAGAAACTGTGTACTTTCCCGAGTTCTTTGAAAAAAACACTTTTGTGGGATTCAAACCGACGACCTTTGTATTGCAGATGCTTGATTTCAAGCCCTCAAATCAAATCCGAGGTCTCAAAATCAAATTTGTGGAAAAATTACTTCTTCCTCGAAAACTAAGTCACTTCAGAGGGAGCTGTTTCTCACATGATGTCTTGCCACTACACAAGCTAGGGCAGAGATGCAGGTAAGCGGAGAATGGTGATCATAAGCACAGAATTCGGCGGTAAGCAGAGCCATGAAATAAGACCTAGTTGACTGTGTTAGCTTCCAGCGGTAGCAGTGAGCTTCTTATTGGTTGTTGTCTGTGTTGTTGATGTAGTAGCCGTTCTGGTTGCCCTTGGTTTTGCTGTTACAGAAGATAAGAAGATGAAGTCGTGGCGTTCCAGACAGTAAATTTCAGAGATCCAGTCTGCCGACACCGAAGGTTGATATCATTGTGTGTATATTAAAGGCAGTGGATACTATTGGTAATTACACAAAATAATTATTAGCATAAAATCTTTCTTGGTGACAAGTAATGGGGAGAGGTTGGTGGTATAAAACATTGTGAGAAACAGCTCCCTCTGAAGTGCCATAGTTTTCGAAAAAGAAGTAATTTTCCACGAATTTGATTTCGAGACCTCAAGTTTAGAACTTGAGGTCTCAAAATCAACCATCTAAACGCACACAACTTCGTGTGACAAGGGTGTTTTTTTCTTTCATTATTATCTCGCAACTTTGATGACCGATTGAGCTCAAATTTTCACAGGTTTGTTATTTTATGCATTGAGATACACCAACTGTGAAGGCTAGTCTTTGACAATTACCAACAGTTGCCACTGCCTTTATGACTGAGATTAAGAAAGAATCCTTTTATTACCATACAGTTATGAAAAGTAAGGACAAGTACATGATGTTTGCAGAGCTGCCAACTCTCCCTGATTCTGCAGAAAGTTCTCTGTAAATAAACCAATCTTTTCATGTTTTGATGAACAAATTTGACAATCTCCCTGATTATGGAAACTTTGTTCCGATGTTGAATGTTATTCTTAAAGCCATTGGACCCTTTCGGTAAACAGTATTGTCCAAGGCCCACACTTCGTGTATCACAACTTCTATATAAAATAACAAATCTGTGGAAATTTAGGCTTAATTGGTCATCGGAGTCGGGAGAAAATAACAGAAAAACCCATCCTTGTATCCGTGTCACGACATGTGTTTAAAATAAATCTGTAATTCTCGCTATCAAGAATTGATATTGTTTTACTGTTTTCTCAAAAATTAAAGCATTTCATGGACTAATATTTCAAGAGAAGTCTTTCACCACTACCTTCTGTAAACCCTGTAAGTTATTTGTAAATCTGTGAACTTTTTTTTTTTTCCTGTACCGAAAGGGTCCAATGGCTTTAACGTCTCTCTGGCTGTTTTGTAAAATCTCCCTGATGGCAAGATATAATTGTTGATAGCTCTGTTTAAAGACACTGGACCCTTTGGTAATTGTCAAAGACTAGTCTTCGTCGAAGTTGCAAGATATTAAAGAAAGAAAAAACCACCCTTGTTTCACCATGGTCACACGAAGTTGTGTGCTTTCAAATACTTGATTTCGAGACCTCAAATCAAATCCGAGGTTTCAAAATCAAATTTGTGGAAAATTACTTCTTTCTCGAAAAACTAAGTCACTTCAGAGGGAGCTGTTTCTCACAATGTTTTATACTATCAACCTCTCCCCACTGTATGTAATCAAGAAAAGTTTTATGATAATAATTATTTTGAGTAATTACCAATAGTGTCCACTGCTTTTAAGTTGAGACGGATGGTGACTAGCACAAAATAATATGATATATTATTAAGCAGTAATATCTAGTAATTTTCTTATATATAATAAGGGATTAAAAATGGCTAATGCCTAAGATAATTTCTTCAAATATACAAATGATTTGCCACTGGCAATTGATTTCATCTTAATTGATGTTCAATCTTGTGGTAATTGTTGACCCGACATGGCGTGGCGACGATGAGGGAGGAATATAATTATACCTACTCAGAAAACAGCTGCCGTTTTTCACACAAATGCGTTTGCACTCGTGAGTCCAGGGCGGAAATCACTTGTCACAGTGTACCGCCGAAACAAGAACATTACAAACGGCGTAGGCCGACCGGGGCAATCAATCTGAAATAATATAGGCAGGGCCGGAGTGAATCTTTTTCGATTGCAATTCAATCGGGGTATCTCATTTCTCTGAGTCGCTACATCCGGAACCCGGAACTCGTTGTGAAGGTGTGCATGTAAATCAGCCTGGCCGTGGTGGCCGGCCTCCGGGTATTGTTGTTGATGAAGCGACCCGAGGTGACAATTTATAGAAGTGAAAATTGCCAGAGTTGAGATATCGTGTGTCGAGTGTGCATCTTCTCTATGTATGAAGATTAATTGGGCAAAGCATCCGAGACTGCCCTAGTTTCTTCTTCTCTGTAAAGGGGGGATTAGTCTGGGGGATTTGTTATAATTTGATTTGAACCATGCACTTTTGCAGTCTGTACTTAACTCCTGTTCGATGTGAATTATTACATGCAAATCGTACCCGTAGGATTCTACTTAAGTTTTGCTGAAGAAAAGAAAGATAAGCTCCAAGAATGCCTTGCCTTTACCTTTTGTAGAAATTAACCTTAGGGGAGGCAATGGAGGAGAAAGCTTCGATGCCCGGGCCAGCGCCCAATGTTAATCCGGAGGTCAAGGTTCGAATCCCACTCTTGTCAATTATTCTTTGGTCAACCAAAAGATTATTTCAATTCTTACACTCATCAAATTCATTTAAAAATTACAACCCTCCAATAAATAAAAACCGTTAACTTGTTATATCGGAACTCTCAGAAACCATTTATTTTATCCAGAAGTCAATCAAAAATGTGCCTCAAGTCAAAATTAATCTTGTAAAAATTGTTGGCGGCTCTTGTTTTGTTTAAGGGCCCTGTGGTAACTTTGTACTCTTTACAAGACTCTGTTATTAATTTATGGAGACTCAGATCTGAACTAAGATGTGGATTTCGTACAAGAACATGCCGCGTTAGATGGTGCTGTTGCTATTTATGTATGTGGAGAGCCCAACCCTACTACTACCATTATTATTATCATCATCAAAAGTACACACAGGTAAAAATGATGACTCAAATTCAGGGTCTGAGTCACTATGTGGGAATTGGATCAGACTCGGGTTGTGTTACTGTGGGAATGTAGCATTCATGTGTGCATCGTGTGCATTACATTATTCAGTTCGTTCATAAGCTGATGTCAAGACTGGATAAGAAATGATCACCTACTGATTTACATACAGTATGAATTCTGGACTTCTGGTTTTTCCTTTTTTAATTTTTTTTTTTTAAAGATCAAATCTTAAACGAAATGGAGAAATAACCATAAGCGGGCTTTTAAAACCAAAGATAAATGTTGCTAATTGGGCTCTAAGCTCGCAAGTTTTTCGAGCTCACATGCTTTTGCGTTTTGCGCTCAGAGTTCGTTGTTTTTTCTCAACAGCCTATCACATCCCTGTTTTTATACAGGAAAATATACTGTGAACAGGAATGTTATTAGTGTTGTAGGAACAGTGTGCTTGAGGGAGCTCTAAGACTATGTGGCCAACACAAATGTTAATGTTGCCCAACAGTGTGACACTCTCACCTTTTCTGAATTGATTTTTTCCCCGTCCCCATCTCGTCAGCTCAATAGGAAGAGCAGAACTGAACGAGAAAAAGAAACATTCAAGTATTTCGCACCGGAGCTCTCTGCCCCCACAAGCTAGAGAGATGTCAATCTCTGGTTTGTCGATAATGAAACATTGTTAGTCGGCGTCGGCTATGTCGACGTAAAAGAATGACGTAGGTGGTTTGGCCGGCCCTTGTTGAGAGAGATCCGTTTTGATTCTGGAAATAGCAAATAGCTAGGTCTTCTGGCGTTTTACATCCTGGGTATTCTTATGGTTTGTATGCAGAATTCCTCTAAGCTTCCCGTCCTTGTTGTCATTTTTTAGGAGATCTGCAAGACACTTCTTTGTTTTGACACATTGGTTTGTCCGGAGGCCAGTTTGTTTTGTTAGGTGTGGGTGGTTTATCAAGAAACAAGTACTTCATTTGTTTTTGAGTTGTTTTTTTTATGTTAGGAATGGATAAGTGATGTTGTAAAACATTGGTTAAGACGTCAGGAAAGAGATTCCATCATGAACCTCTGTGGTGCTTGTCAAGTGAAAAAAATAAGAATTAAATAAATCTGTAAGCATACTACTCAGATGGGGTTGGGTGAAAAAGGAATACGTAAATAAATCCACTGACATACTACTCAGATGGGACTGGAACTCATTTAAAGAGCAGATTTTATAATATCTTGACCAATGAGTGTGCCAGTTCAAATTCTGGGGATGTAATAATTGCGTTGGGAATAATGAATATCGGATTTACTTTCATACTAATGTGGGATAAGACGAAATACTATCCACCTAAGTGCTTGCCGAGACCTGCAGAAGAAAAATCCACAGGCGTACTGCTTGGCTGTGATTAGAACCTACAAACATTCTGCCATTGTAGAGCAGCTACTGTACATGTATGTCTTTTTTATGTCAAGTGACGCTCTTTTTGCCATAATGTTTTGGTTGTTTTTAGAACTGTCTTTTTGAAACAAGTATTGTTTTCTTGTTTGAAGTGCACAATAACGTCAGCCATGAAAGAATGTACAACCTCCTTATTTTTTATTAATTTTGGCTTTTAACCGATACACCGATGTGTCTTACCAACTAGACTACCGAGGTTGCCCGGTAGCTAGAGGCAGTTCGAATCCTAAATATGGGTCTGTTATAATGCATAAAGCCCTCTGTAAACTTATCTTGTATCTTTTTTTCTTTCTTTATTTGCAGTCCTATCTGTTTTGACATAATAGATGAAGCCCATATGACCAAATGTGGACACAGCTTCTGGTAAGTAAACAGATATCAAGAAGAGTATTCCTTTCTAAATCTTCAAAGGTATTATACAGTATTGGTTAGGATAAAAACATTGTTTAATTTTTAGTCTGAAAGCTTACTGATTATGAAGTTCATACTAGAACCATTTTTTCCGGACAAAATTTTCCCTCGGAAATGAAGGTGAATCGAGAGAGTTGTACAAATTTATCTAACTCCCCCCCCCCCCCCCCTAAAAAAAAAAAAAAAAAAAAAGTTAATAAAGTTAATAAATAACAAAAACTACACCAAAACTCAATAGCTGATTTTGGTTGTAGGAGACAATGTGTTTACATGCTGAAAATTGTGCATCATGGTTTTTCACCATTTTCTCCTGACTCAAAAGGGATTTAAAGCCCATATTTTCACATGTTTACTATTTCATCCATGGTTGTTGGTCAATCACACAAAAAATGTTCAGACACTGTCTGTGACTGTTTTGTCAGCTCTATTAATACTGTTTAATACCCTTAAAAGAAGTTTCTACTTCAAAAATATTTTTAGAAAATACAGCCTGAAGTTGACTTATAAAAATCCCAAATATAGCAACAACAGAAAACCTTTTAAAATAATAATAATAGTTGCTTCTTATATAGTGCAAAAATCTGTCACTCAATGACGCTCCTGGCGCTGTAACATACAGTATTTCCTGTAAGTTATACAAAAAATGTATGTGGGACTACAAAAGAGTTATAAAAGGTAATTGGAGACAAAGTTGAAAACCCCAATTGGCTCTACTCAATCTCTTTAATTAAAGCAAACAACCAAGCCAGCCCCTGGCGTTGAATTATTTGCTTTTCCTGGAAGTTTCTCAGGGCAATACTTTTTTTTGGGGGGGAGATTGATATCATTATGAAAGTGTCTGGTAAACGTCTAGTTTTAATGTCGAATTGGACTGTTTCTGGTGTTTGTATACGTGTAGTATGCATAACGTGAGTGGGAATGTTTTAAAGGCAGTGGCCACTATTGGTAATTACTCAAAATAATTATTAGCATAAAACCTTACTTGGTGACAAGTAATGGGGAAAGGTTGGTGGTTTAAAACATTGTGAGAAACGGCTCCCTCTGAAGTGCCATAGTTTTTGAGAAGGAAGTTATTTTCCACGAATTTGATTTTGAGACCTCAGCTTTAGAACTTGAGGTCTCGAAATCAACCATCTAAACGCACACAACTTTGTGTAACAAGGGTGTTTTGTTTATAGGGTGTATTATCTCGCAAGTTCGATGACCGATTGAGCTTAAATTTTCACAGGTTTGTTATTTTATGCTTATGTTGAGATACACCAACTGTGAAGGCTAGTCTTTGACAATTACCAATAGTGTCCACTGCCTTTAAAGTAGATACATGTAGCTTCATAACAAAAATAAAATATGTTGCAATATATATTCTGCTATGAAATCAATACACCGATCCATTAGGCTCCGCCCATGGCGCGCGTGTGAGCAAGAACATGTGAGCCTCTCCAATGCCATTCTGCACAATTCTGTCGCGCGCCCCAAGCGTATGCACACGCATGTCAGGCTTTAATGTGTCGGACTTCACGTAGTGCAATGGGTTGTGATTGGTCAATTGCAATTGGGCGGAGCTTAATGGATCGGTCTATTGCCCCTGAATTATGTGGATGGTAAGTTTGTAAAAAACAGGTTTTTTTTAGTATTCTTATTTTTAATTTTTTAAAATATTGTTTGTTTATTTTGTTTTTCAGTCACAAGTGCATTATTCAAAGTCTAGAGGAGAGCAACAGATGTCCCAAGTGTAACTTCGCTATCGAGAAGAACGACCAGATATTCCCAAACTTTGCATGTGAGTCAAATTGCACCGGGATAAAGAATATAATTGTTTTTACCCTTAAACGGATGTGTAGTGAGCACTTTATGTTGAGTACTTTCCCAAGTCCTGTGACAAAAAAATCACTCGGCAAATCACTCGGCTGGGATTCGAACCCATGGTCTTAGTGTTATGAACACCCGCTGCTAACACATAGGATTCAAACTGCCTTTTGCCACAGGGCTAGCTCGGTGGTGTAGAACAGTCCTAATTCCATCTGAATCAAACAAAATATGCTGTTGGATTTTAATGGGTCGGGAATTCCAGCATAAGCAGTGCTTTGGAATTGGGAAGATGATCAATGAGTTCTGCATAATTCTTATTGTACTATTTCTGTCTTTTTTGTTCACAGTAAATGAATTAGTTTTAAAGTATCGACAAAAGTCCGATGAGAAACGGTTGAAACTCTCACCACCAGTAAGTGATGTAGAAATTAAGTATACCCTTTAGTTTTGTTGTTTATTCCCACTGCGTTTAAGAGAAGTAAAAGTAAAGCTTTGAATATTCTAGTGTAATCCTTTTTAAAACCTGGTGTGCATTGAAGCTATTTCGGCCCCCAGGCCACCTGTTTGAAGTTTGTAAATGTAATAATACAAGCCAGAATTAGTCTGAAACTGTTATAAACTATCTGATGTGAAGAACAAGATGTGTGATGCTTGTTTTTGAAGACAATAAATTCTTGTTTGATTGTTAGTTTATACGATATCAACGTAAGAACTTTTTCGCAAACTAAAATTTCCTTTATATCCAAGGCTAACCCAGTTCAGCACCCAAATACAGACCTCCAACTGTACAGTTTTTCCACCCATTTATTTTGTTCACCCTTTTTTTCTTCTTCACCCATTCAGTTTGTTCAGTCATTTTGTACCTTCAAGTTTTTATTGGTTCGTTTTCACCCTCAGAATAGTCATATAAGCGAATTGCAGGAACTTATAACAGATCAAGAGAAATGGGACCTGACCGAAGTCAACCTGATGCTGGAAGTCCTAGTCGGCAAGAAAAGGCAGCTGGAAATGGTGAGAGACGGGGTGATAGACTCTGTAAGAACAAGTGCATGGCAGGCCTGGATACTTCACAAAGGCAGTTGCCTCCATTCCCCCTGGCCATTGCCTTGTTCCCTTAAAATACTCCAGTAGAAACTTCCTCATAGGGTGCCTTTTATCAAAGAGGAAATGCCTTGGTGCTCTTGCCCTTTCAAAAGTGGATCATTGATTAATTGGTCATGTTTAAAAGTTAGGGTTATGGCTTATGACAGCCATTGGTCAAGTTGAAGAATAAGCATGACCCTAAAGTGACCATAGGAGCCACAAGTGGCTTGTGACTTGAGATGTAAAGAAGTGGTTTGTGAGGATGTATTTTTAGGGGAATTTTGTTGATTGTAATTAACTTGCTATATTTTGTCTCCATTTTGTAATGCAGGACAGCTGGTTTGCACAGAGCCAGATCTTGAAGGAGTTTTTAGAACATGCAAAAATAAGAAAACAGGAGGTATGTCCAAATAGTGTATCGATATCTTTCTTTAATTTCTGGGAGAACTTTCTTGAATTCCGAAAAATCTACTCTGCGGTGGTAGAATATTTTACAAAACAAGTTGAAAGTGTACATATTGTTTGAAACTTCCCATGGTGTGGATAAATAGGAAGGAACTATAAATAAATAATAAACTTGCAGGTGTTTTCTTAGAGAATACTGTTTGAAACGTCAATACCACACTGGCTGTTTTCAGAGCAAAACTCCCACTAAAGAGATTCACACATTGTTGTACTTACAAGTTTACTATTTTTTTTTATAGTTTCTTCCGATAGTATGTTTATTAAAAGGCTAAACAATGCCACTATCACTTGATGAGTTGTCGTATTGTGAGTAACCATTGCCGTTCCGTATCTTTAACAGCAATTAGATGAACTGACCAAGCAGATGAGGTTATTAGAAGAAGATGTGAAGAGAGTGGAGGACCGACTAAGTAAACACCGCGAGGCCTACACATCTATGCTCTCGGTAAGTCCAACCTATGCTGCCCCCTCCTCCCCAGCTCCATTGTGAGTAGCGATAACAACCCCTGTAAAAGGTGTCTTTAGTGGCACAAGGTTGTAACCATAGAGTTATATATAAGAACTAGAGGGCGCACTGGCCTATATATGCGCTCCGGCATGCGCGCAGGCGGCCATTTTTTCTAAGTTGACAAAACTGGCATCTCACAGCGTGTGTTTGTGCGGCCATTTTGTAGTTGAACAAACAGCATCGCGTTAGCGTTCAATAACAAAAACTCAAATGTGTATTTCATATTCAACTCGCGTGCAGAATGACGCGCTTGTCATCTTGCGGTCCCGTTGCGTTTGTGCACGAAGCATCACTCGTGCGCCCTCTAGTTCTTATATATAACTCTATGGTTGTAACTCAACTTTCTATTCCACATGCTGGACCATCTCTTTGGAATGCTCTTCCAATGAACCTCATACTAGTAGACACAGTCGTTAGCTTCAAAACCATCCTGAAAACTCACTTGTTCAGTCTTAGCTTTAAGTACTATCATTAGCAGATTCCTTTTTTAATGTGACAGTAGCGTCTTTCTGACAGATATTGCGCTTTACAAATGTCCATGATTATTATAACTTTTTTTGTTTTGATGAAGTTTTGGGGATGTTTTATTGGGGATTACCAAAAGGTGGAGGAAAGGCCATCCTAAAATTAAGAACCACTTTCTGAACTTTTTGTCAGCAATGACTCACCTCTGGAAAAATTCAGGGAACTTGGCAGATTAATTTGATTTTTCCCCCTGTTTTTCTTCCTTTATGCAGAGTTATCCTGTCGCTCTGAACAATGACGATGCAGTAGCACCATCTACAAGGTAAAAACAAATCTTGGAACCCATCCATCCCCCCCCCCCCCACCTAAGAAACAGCGACCCTCTCTGTTAAAGTGTGTACCCCCACTTAAGAAAGTGTTCTCGGAACAGATCGAAGTACATATGCATTCATTCATGACTACAGAATGAGTTTGGTTCATGCGGGCATATTGTTCTGACTGGGTTTTTTTTTTCTTCTTCAGATTGGTCAGAATTATTTTTTTTTTATTTAAAGGGAAGATTTTGAGTCTAGTTTTAGAGAGTTGTCAGTTACCTATACTGAGTTTAAGGCTGTCTCTTGTTGTGAGAAAAAGATGCATACCTTGAAAAGTGTCCACAAAATGGTTTAATATGAAAGGGATTTAAGGAGCAGCGAAAATGTACTTGGATCAAGATAAAACAAAATCTCAACACCCCCACAAGAAAAAGAGGAATTTGGGGGGGGGGGGGGGCTGAGGTTAACTGCCAAAAATAGACATGTTCAATAAATCTCGGTAAAAAAATATTGGTTTTTGCATCCGTACTATTGAAGAGAACAACAAACAGGGACAAGGAATCGCCAGTACCAGATTATTTACAATAACACTAGTGCAGGAACTGTGTTTGCAGAAGATCTCTAAATGGAAACCAAGCAATTACACATGCTTCAAAACCTGAAAAACAGTCGCTTCAAACTAACCTCTATTTGAAAATAAACTTACCTTAAAGGCATTGGGCACTATTGGTTATTACTCAAAATAATTGTTACCATAAAACCAACTTGGTAATGAGCAATAGTATAATAAGGTTTATTGCGATTCAGAACCGCAATGCGTTGTGGGAAGGCATATGGGGCAGTTTGCTATGCGATGTATGTTGTCATGCACGACTCGCGCACGAATCGCCTATATCTTTGTGTGGGTTCAACGTGCCCTCTCTTGATATTTTGCTATTCGCGATAAACCTTATGAGTGATAGTATAAAACATTGTGAGGATTGGCTTCCTCTGAAGTAAAACAAAAAAATTGAGAAAGAGGTAATTTCTCACTCAAAAGCCTTTTATTGTTAAGCATCTAAAAGCACACAAATTAATTGTGCAATAAGGGTTTTTTCTTTCTTTCATTAATCTCTTGCAACTTCAATGAGCAATTGAGTTGAAATTTGTACGTTTTATGCATATGTTGAGATACAACATGCGAGAATACTGGTCCTTGACAATTATCAAAGGTGTCCAGTGCCTTTTAAACGGCTCTATGCTGCAGGATTGTTTCAGGGAATATACCCTTGAACGTGATGCCCCCCCCCCCCCATATAGGAAGAAAAAGATTAGTATACCCTGCATGTTTGTGTGAGCGGTTAGAGGTTGTAACTTGAGCTGAATGGTTCCGTTCCGTGAAGTGCCTTTTATAAATGACTTCTATAGCCACCTCCGGCTTCAAGAACAAGCTTTTGAAAATGAAAATAATGATGGCTCTCTCCGGGCAGGGTAGGACAGTGTAGAAATAACAAAAGTGTTTGTCAGTTGGTTTTTACACAACAGATGACTTCTGTGGCAGACGAGGAAGTAATTGTTAAAAAAATAAATATAGAAGATAGAAATGAGATATAAATTTAGCTGGTGCAACTGCTTATCAACCACAAGGACCTGTGATATAAATATATAGAATAGATTATGTCCAGGGGCCAAATTTTAGAGAGATGCTTAAGCAGAAAAAGTATGTAGGATTTGAGACATTGCACGGTGAGGTATCAATATATATTTGGTTTGTGGCAACACCATGTGTGTATCTACTTGCCAGGTAGAGAGAACTGTCTTTCTTTATTCTACAACCGCAGAAAAAGTAGTTTAGCTCAACAGAATGTTGCTTACCTTGATAAGGTTACCAGCCAGACAACCATGTGACATGTACGGTTTGTGATCAGAATTCTCCTCATTTCTGCTCAGCAGAAGACAGTCAAGTAATATTTTCTGCTTAAGCAGCTCTATGAAATTCGGCCCGGATGTTTTGAACCTAGTGGGTTTTTCTTTTTAGCCTTAGATAAAGACTCTGCTTGGGTTGAAACATAAGACCATTATTAACTATTTGTTTATTTCAAAACTTTGAAGTTGGCCTTGTGTATTGATCATACATATTCATTCAAATTATTTGGAATAATCTGTCAGTAGGAGGGTTTTGTTCTACTTGGATTGGTAAGTTTTCGGTGATTGATTCAATTTTGGTCCTTGAGTGATTAAAATTAACCATTGGTGTTTTTTTTTATTTTTATTTATCCTCTGTGCAGTAGTAATGAACAACCAAAAATCAAACTAGAAAATTCTTCCAAGACCGATGGCCCTCAGGAGGGCTTCAATGGCAGTAAAAACGTAAGTTGAATTTAGGCAAATTGTTTAAATATCTGTGGTGCATTAAGTTGGAACCCTGTTGGACAGCAATATGGCTGAAAATAGCTTAGTTCCACTGACCCCCCAAAAAAGTGTCAACAAATTGACAATTTCGTTTGATTCGTAAATAAAACATTTTCATTTTTGTATTCACAAGTCTATGTTGGAAATTTGAATTATGGAAGAAGTTGAAATATATGCCTTCTTAGTAAATCTAGCAATGACAGCAATTATATGCACTATTTGTTTTAAAGTAGCTGTTTTATTGCTTACGACATTTGCAAGAACAAATTGATGTGCTCTGCATGCTTGGCAGAAGGACAACCTTTTGCCAAAACTGACAATCTTATATCCGCGGTCTAAAATTTGCAAGTAGGAGTGAAATTGCACACCTACATTGAACCGAAATCTATCGTATTGATTTATAATCACTTTTTATGTTCGGATTTAATGAGAAATGACGGAAGACCAATTTGTCTGTCTGTGTTTTTTGTTTTCCCTAGGGTGGTAGACAGCAGTGGTTAGACACTACGATAGCATCTAGGAGGAAGCGTCTTCATCATCATCTTGAAGATCTAGAGCACTGCTACTTCAGTATTAGACAGAGTGATATATCACCCAGTGAGTTAACCCTTCAAAATGCAACGCTTTCAAACAAGGGGTTCTTGTGACTTTGTGAGAAGTCTTTTGAATAGCTTGAGTGAATATTTTTGTGTTTATGTACTATTTTGCTTGGGGGAATATTGATATGGATAGGTTTGCAGTAACACCATGAGTTGGGGGTGGTTCTGAAAAGAACCGTTGGTTTCAACTCAACATTTCGATCAGTATGCTCTGATCGTCTTCTCGAGAAAGCTGGACTCTGATGCTGCATGCTGCTTAAGTACTGTGGAGGCGGATTAGCTTGATGATGCAAGAAGGTGGAATACAAGTGAACTAACAAGTGGACTAACAAGTGAACTAACAAGTGGACTAACCAAATTAAGTTAATCTCCGTTTGTAGGCATTTCAACACCTCCTCCCCTTCCTTATTAAACACTAGAGTAGAGTGTCGTAATACATTAATGAAGAAAGTACAAAACATGCCTTAAGGCTCGTACCAACTGCTACTTTCCTCCCGGGGATCAATGGCCAAAAATGAAAACAGAATCATTCCACCCACACATTTTTGTGGTTTAGAAGAGAGTAGTTGCTATTTATAAACCAGGCTAGGTTTCTTATAGGTGTATTAGTTTCTGTGCCGGCAGTGAAATTGGCGGCCTTTGTGCTCAGTGTACAGAGATCAGTGTTTCAAGTTGCCATGGGAATTCTTGGAACAAAAATTAGATGACTTTTGCAGAGTCTTTCAAATCAGCAATATTTTTGTATAGTTGAGACGTCCTTGAATTTTGTATGTAACTAAGAGTCTTTTGAAACACGATTCTTTCAATATGATCCAGAATTAGTCTTTGTTGTGTCATTTTGGGACGTGGGTTTTACAATTTACTTTTGTGTTGTTTGCGTTTTTAGGCGATGCGTGTGCTTTTAGAAGCTCACAGTATCTTTTGATGCAATTTGACACCCAATATAAAAGGCCGTGGGAAGACTTCTCATCCTGTGACGTCCATTAAAGGGGGTCTTTACTTACTTTTGATAATGCAATTATAAAAGTAACTTTACACTATTTGCAGTTACTCAAAATAAGTGTCAGAATAAAACTTACTTGGTAATGAGCAATGGAGAGCTGTTGATAACACATTGTGAGAAAATAGTCCCTCTGAAGTAACTAGTTTTTGGGATAGTGGTAATTTCTCATTCAAGTACTAAAAGACTTCAGGCCTGAAGCCTTTTTATTAGGCATCTGAGAGCAAATCAATTTGGTGTTATTTCTTTCATTCTTCTCTTGCAACGATGACAAATTCAGTCCAAACTTTCACAGATTTGTTATTTTAAGAATATGTTGGGACACACCAAGTGAAATATCTGTTGTATTCTCGTTCCCTCTGTAGGTGAAAACCGATCCAGTGAGCAGCTCAACCAGTTTACCGATAGCCTGTCTAAGTTTACTAAGTTCAGTTCAATTCGTCCATTAGCCACATTAAGCTATGCAGATGTCTACAATGGTTCTAGTATAGTCTCAAGGTAAGTCAGAATCAAAGTCGGATCTTTCAATTTACAGACCATGCTTGATTTTCATTGTGGCGTATGGAAAGATATGTTTAGCAGGCATGATCTTTGCTTAGCAATATTAGGGTTCCAGCCGAGATATGTGTTAAATTTTTAACTGGACTTTCGCCACTTTTCGCTAAGTTTGGGGAATTAAACTTTACAATTTGTTGGGGGGATTCTAGTTCAAGCATTTTATCGGTAATGCATCTCATCCCAGTAAAGCACCAGTAAAGCAAATTTTGAATACTTTAAAATATTTTCTCCAAACCCAACTGTTACTCTTTTAGTTGCAACTGATCTCTCCTCATAGAGTAGTCGGGTAATGTTGTTAATTTCAATATCTCCTATTGATATGTTTCTCCCTGCAGTATTGAATTCGACAAGGACAACGATTTCTTTGCAATAGCCGGCGTGACCAAGAAGATCAAGGTGTTTGAGTACGGTGCTGTGGTGATGGACGCTGTAGATATTCACTATCCTGCCCATGAGATGGTCTGCAACTCAAAGATCAGGTCAGTTCACATTCTAGATTCTTGCCAGTCTTGGGTGTATTCATGGTTGATACATTTATTTGTTTAAACCTCTTGTTACCAACTTCTTTTGACATGAAAAATGCAGGGGCCCACATAATTTAACTGTTTAAACCTCTTGTTACCAACTTCTTTTGACATGTGCGAGGGCCCACATAGTTTGATGTGTTGCCAAGCGGTCTAGTTCACCAGACACTAGCTCTGGTGTTGTCAGCAGCAGAGTGTGGGTTCGAATCCTGGTCATGGCACTTTAGCCCCTGAGCAAGGCACTTAACCATAATTTCTTCATCAAAAGTTGGAAGGGTACAATGTAGTACACTCTGCTCTTCTGGCCAGGCTTCAAGTGGATTATACCCATGTTTACCGACTGAAGGGGGTAACCCCGTTTCAGCCCCAGGAGTAGGTGGCAAGGTGCCCCTGGTGGCAGTTGATTTGGGGTGTAACCCCGTTTCAGCCCCAGGAGTAGGTGGCAAGGTGCCCCTGGTGGCAGTTGATTTGGGGGGTAACCCCGTTTCAGCCCCAGGAGTAGGTGGCAAGGTGCCCCTGGTGGCAGTTGATTTGGGGTGATCAGTTAAGTCTAGACCTCACATTGAATTGGCCCTCCGGCCTTGTGATGAAAAATAATAAAAAGTTAAACAAATTTGAGGACCTTGCCCGAATGGACCCTTCCCATGAAATATGCTAATCTCATTCACGCATGCGTACAGACCCTGTTGGTTGGCAAACGCCATAGAGTTGTGCGCGTCTGCATCACGCACCCATTAGCCGTGTACAAAACAGCGCGATGTTCCCTCATTTTGCCAACCAAAACGTTAGTGCGCACGCGCTACGTGCAATTTACATATTTCATGGGAAGGGTCTATTGTTTGAATTATGGTTGATAGGTGGAACCTCTCAAATACAATGTGTAAATGTATAATAGGTCATCCTTTGTCCTCCATAACATTTTTGTATTGTTTACCAAGGGCCAAATATGCCTGAACTTATATGAACTAGGAATAGACCCTACTTTAGTAGATTTTTGAAGATATTTTACTTTCTTTCTCTCTTTCCAGTTGTGTTTGTTGGAGTGCGTATCATAAAGGAATACTAGCAAGTAGTGATTACGAAGGAACCGTCACACTATGGGATGCATTCTCAGCGTCAAAGGTCCGATTATTTCAGGTAAGTCGCTCCTTATCAATTTTGTGCTTAAACACCTACCTGAGCGGAATGTTTTCAACAGAAATGGTATTTTTACTTATTTATAATGCACTTGTTCACCATTTTAATGTAATTGATATGTGTACACTTCTGAACTTTTCGTAATTATCGATTAAAAAATCAGGCCCCTACCTAAAGGTTTTTTGAAAAACTAAAAACACTTCTGCCGTTGAGAGCTGGCGTTTAAGGACAATGCCGCTGACGTCATTTGTGGGAGTTTGCTTTGTTATACATCCACGCTGCAACAAAGCGGCTTTATCTACTTATGCACTGTGAGAGTGATTACGTAACAGGGCTTTTCGCAAATCTTGCAGAAAAGCTCTGGACAGGGGCATACAAAATGATTGTTTTTTACACAATTGAAACCTATTTATAATCATATGAATCGATTTCCTTATTCATCGAAAACATTTTAAGTGGAATTCAGCAAAGTTCACGACTTAACATTTTCGTTCAAGCAGGTCTTTAAGATTGTTGGTGGACTAGCTCGCTGATGGGACAAATTAGGTTATAATAATATTATAATGTTATGTTTTCTTTTCTGTAGGAGCATGAGAAGAGATGCTGGAGTGTTGACTTTAACAGGGTAGACCCAAAACTCATTGCGTCTGGTTCCGATGATGCAAAAGGTAATACCAAGATCCATTCGTTATACCCATGTTTCTGCAACTATTTAAATAACATAATAATGATAATTATAATTAGTTTTTATATAGCCTTTTACACACCCAAAGGGGGTTTCAAAGCGCTTCCTGGTCACTGCACTGGGCCATTTTAATTTATTTCTAAACCATATCAGCTTCCTGGGAGTATACAGCATGTGCAACAAATAATGCGCTACTAAGCTAAATCAGCATAAGTCAACAAAAACCTAATCTATGGACCCACCTTTAATATGGGCTGGCAGTTTCATATTTCACTTAGAAGTTGTTGCTCATCTAAAACCATCGTGGCTTGTCTGTTTTTTGCTTGCAGTGAAACTTTGGTCTACGAACCAGGAACGCTCCGTGGCATGTCTAGAGGCGAAAGCCAATGTCTGCTGCGTCAAATTCAACCCCTCCAAAATGTACTCCTTAGCCTTCGGCTCAGCGGATCACTGCGTCCACTACTACGACCTGAGGTACCCTAAGCAACCCCTCAATGTATTCAAGGGACACAAGAAGGCCGTGTCTTACACCAAGTTTGTCAACTCGGAGGAGATTGTGTCGGCGTAAGTCTCTAAGGATTCTATCAATTACAGGGATGTGATTTCTCCATTTTCAACCGTAAATTATTATTTTTTTTTTTCTTCAAACCTCCACCCCCCAAAAATCACCCTTGCATACGGTGCAGTTGGTTGCCTTCAATTGGACACAATTTTTTTCTTGGATGTTAAGATATTGTAGGACAAATTGTTCTCGACGAGCGGAGGATTCCACCAAGTGCGACAAGGTGCTTAAGGAAAACACTTGGTGGCAGCAGTAAATATTGCTGCTACTGTAGTGCTACCACTTACTTCACAAATGTTTTAGTCTCATAAATGTATGAACATTTGTGGAACATTGGGTTCCCACGCTCATTGCTTTTAACAAATGAAGGAAATAATTACTGAGTACCTGTAAATTTGGCGTTTATGAGGACCTATCTATTGGAATGATTTGACCTTTTAACTCTGAGTGATCTAAACCTTTCTCCAATGCAGGTCTACAGATAGTCAGCTCAAGCTGTGGTCAGTGGACAAACCCCACTGTACACGCACATTCCGTGGTCACACAAACGATAAGAACTTTGTAGGGTTAGCTGCCAACGATGACTACATAGCCTGCGGCAGTGAGAATAACTCCCTCTATCTGTACTATAAAGGACTATCCAAGCAGTTAGTCACATTCAAGTTTGACACAGTCAGGAGTGTACTGGTGAGTTGAAGGAACCCTCTGAAGGAGACAGTTCTTTTAATAATTACAAAACTTGTTATTAATTTTGTTTTGCCCCATACACCAATGTGTGTCAGCACTCAGTACTTTCCCAAGCCCTGTAAAAAAATATCACAGGCATGTTACTCGGGCGGGATCCGAATCCATGAACTTAGCAACTCTAGAGCAGTGTCTTATCAACTAGACTACCGAGGTTGCCCGGTAGAATCCTATGTTTTGGCAGCGGGTACTGCAACGATATTTAATAGCTGACACGCATCAGTGTACGGGTAAAACCAAAATTAATATTCTTTATCCCCGATGCAAATTTATCATCTGTTATATATGACTAGTTCTTTTAAAGTATTTACTGTGCGCTTCATTGCACTTTACATTAGTACCCTGGTCATTGGGCAAGGGCAAACAACATTCCTGCAATCTTTCTCATGTCCCGTGGTCGTAACCAGTGCCGCCTCCAAAGGCTTTTTCAATGATGACTAAATTTATTTATTTGTGGGTGTTGTTTTAGGACAAAGAGAAGAAGGAAGAAGATGCTAATGAGTTTGTCAGCGCTGTTGCTTGGAGAACGGTAAGACTTTCATCTTGATTATTCTGCTAAGCATCATTTGTTTATGCTTAGCTACATTTTGTTCTTAAGCAGCTCTATGAAGTTTGGCACAGAGCATTCAGTTCTTATCATACACTGTCTTAGGCCCAAAACCAAATCGGAACACACAGCATTCTTATCAAACTCTATAGTATTTGATTGTGATGATGGAACCGGTGTGATTCAGGAAGGTTCGGAGTAAACTAAAGATGTTTGGGTTCCAAGTCTTTGATCCTGGTTATTGATTTTGTCTTTCTGTCCCCGCAGGGTTCCAACGTCCTGGTAGCAGCAAACAGCCAGGGTACAATAAAGGTTCTGGAGCTAGTATGATCCGAACTTACCACCCTCCGAGAGGGTCGACCAACCTCGCCAACTCATCAGTCCCCGGTGTTGTCTCCACTTCCAAATCAGTCTGTGGTTACCCTTAAACTCAGCAATCTTCCTGTCATGGTGGTTAATATTAAAATTGAAAACCCAACACGCCTTGTGTCTGCACGCGTCTGCCAACACCTTAACCCCTTCTTCAGTTTTAAGTGTAAGGATTTTGTTTGAAGCTATTTTGTGACAGTGACATCCAACTGTTTTTGTTTTTGTTTTGTGAAATCGCAAACTGTTGTAAATGTTCTCCCAGACATCGTTTTTAATTTACGCTTGGTGACCAGCGTATTGTGAGGACAGCCTTGGAGTTTCATGAACTATTAGATTAACAGCAAATGAAGGATAAACTGTGTGAGCTTACAGTAACTTGGAACAAGCAGGACCTACAGCGACCATATCAGCAAAGTGTGAAAGTAAAGGCCTATGATTTCATGATTGACTTTCTGGATTGAAGTGTCTGCACCAATCGTCATTGTCATCTTGTTTCTCATTGCCTTGGATTCGTCTTTATCCTCGTGGAGCATTTGGGCAAGGAACTGTCGTCAACCAAGGAACCCTAGTTGACCAAGAAACCATAATCGACAAAGTAGTTGTTTCAATTGTCATTGTGTTTGTCATTGCCTTGGATTTGTCCTGATCCTTTGACAAGGAACACTGTACAAAGAACGGTGGTCAACCAACAAACCTGGTTCAACCAAAGAAGCTTAAGCCGTGTTCCCATTTGACTTTTGTGGGTTAAAGGCAGTGGACACTATTGGTAATTACTCAAAATAATGATTAGCGTAAAACCTTACTTGGTAATGAGTAATGGGGAGAGGTTGATAGTATTAAACATTGTGAGAAACAGCTCCCCCTGAAGTAACGTGGTTTTCGAGAAATAAGTAATTTTCCACGAATTTGATTTCGAGACCTCAGATTTAGAATTTGAAGTCTTGAATTAAGCATCTGACAGCACACAACTTCGTGTGACAAGGGTGTTTTTTCTTTCATAGTTATCTCGCAACTTTGACTACCAATAGAGCTCAAATTTTCACAGGTTTGGTATTTTATACATGATGTTGAGATACACTAGGTGAGAAGACTGGTCTTTGACAATTACCAATAGTGTCCACTGTCTTTAAGCCGTGTTCCCATTGGTTAAATTGGTTAAATTGTGTTGGCTTAAGTACGGTGTCTTTTTGTAGAATGACAAAATTAAATTCATTAGGGATGAAACTAACAGGCTGAAAGAGGTTGCAGAGACTTCCATCTATCAGGGCTGCTTATAAGGCCAATGGGAGCAGCTCTGTGTTGTAAACCTACCGTGACCACACTGTAAAACGCTATGCAAACGTCGTGGAATATACGTCCAGGTGGGAACAGTAGGATTACACCAAAGCCAGTCACAGTAACTTTCCGCGTGGCAGCGGAAAAAAAAGTCCAATGGGGACGCGACTTAAGTTGACCAAGGAACCGTAGTCAACCAGTGTCTTGCATTTATCAATGGAATGGTTTGTCATTGTCAATTATTTTTCATTGTTAGTCAATGTCATCTTGGTTATTTATTGTCTTGGATTCAGCAAAGTCATCCAGTGTTTAATTGTCCCTGAGCGCTTGACCTTAACAAACTTAGGAAGCAAAATAATATTTTTATGGAATATACCAAACATTTCATTTTCAAATTTACGAAACATTTCATTTTGATAACATAAATGTCAGACTCTAATTGTCATTTGATCACCCCTCGGTGGCAGAATCTTAGGAAAGAATTTTTTGGGAATACAAAAACATGACGGCATCTGCGTAGTATCTTTACCTCTGTGATATTTTTCCTATTTTTTACCAATCAAATTATACAATGAGGGTGTTTGCTCTTTGAAACTGTGTTAAAAATATATTTCTTTGCCGCTTTACCTTGACAAAATTTCTGTTTTTTTATCTACTACTTTTCCTGGGCATGGTTTTGTAGTTAAAACAGTTTTGTTTCGAGACCAAACAGTTACGTTGTATTCAATAACTTTTTAAGGAGAATGATTCAGTAATACAAATATGACAAACAAAAAGAAACGAGAATCTGAGTTCAAGTTGACAAAATCCTAATAAAGTTCAAATTTGTTGTCAGAGAAAAAAAAATCAACTTAACAACATCCGACTTTTGTTTTTCGTGAGGCTAGTGTTTTTAAAGAAATGATTTCAACAAAAAAATGGAGTGCTTTTGTAATGAAAAAAATTCATGAATTTCCAAGGGAAACGGGAGTCCAATATTTTTTGAGGAAGTATCCCCAAGTGGGAGATAGTATTTATTAAATATGATGTGCAATGAATGAAAAGATGGAGGAAGTGATTATAGTTTTTGTGAGGCGGAGAGGAAATTTCATACTTAATATATTTAAATATATGCCAATATATGCAAATGTATGACTAATTATTTGTTGCATTACTTTAAGCAATATAGGTATGCATTGCCACATGGACGATTTCTATTCACTGTGAAGTTTACAAAATACCAGTTTGTTTTTCCTCTTTTCCATTTCAAAGAACAGTTCATGCCCAAAAGGCATCGATTTTTAAAAATATTTTTAGAATTACGTCTCAAAACTTGTTTGATTTTCCCAAAATAAATAAAAAATGAAAAACCCCTGAAGTTGTTGGTTTTTTTTGGGGGGGAGGGGACACAAGAGTAATACTTACAAGCAAATCTTAAGTTGTCTTCATTAATAAGTTGTTAATAAAACTATTATATTGAACAAAATTTGAAACAGTAAATTGCATTATAGGCCTACACTACTCTGATCTCATATTCATAATAATTTTAACAGCGCAAAAAAAGGTCAAGTTTTCAAAACTTCAGTTTCTGTGGTTTATTTTTTCAATGCTCTATGATCCATGACATGGCAAAATGTCAAACTCTGATGTTCTTGTTTGGCTTATTTCTGCTCATAAAAAAACTTGGTTATTTTATTTTGTTTTCTTCATGAAATTAGTTTTACCTATATACTTTTTTTAGACAATGCTGGTTTTAAAATGGCTAATGGACAATGAGGTCGTCTCTGCATTTATAATTTTTAATTTTACATGCTGAACATCAGTATCATTAGATAGATCGGAGAAAACAACTACAGAAAATAATTTATATGGACCACCCCCCCCCCCACCCCGAAAGAAAAACAACAACATTGTTTTCTTCACTAACATTACCTTCTACCGCGTAATCTATTTTTCTAGAACAAATTTGATAATTTGAATCCATTTTACCAAAATGTCCCACCAACTTCCAGCTACACTTATATCTTGTTTAATAATCCTGATCTATATTCCTCATCTCTATTTATATTTAAATTTGTTATTATTAACAACTGTGTACATTTGTTTTATTGTTCGTTGCAAGCATGAGGATGTTTTTATGTTATGAAATTGCTGGAATGGACAAAACTGCTTTGAGAATAAGGTCTTCTCAGAACGTTAGCTTGTGTGAGGGAAGAGGGTTAGGGATGGCATTATGTTCCAGGGGTTGATTTCCAAGTTAGGACCAGTCCAGGAGATATTAAGATCTTAAGGCTAGTCCTAAGATAGGATGAGTAACTCGTCCTAACTCGAGATAAGACTAGTCTTAACTCTTTGTGAAATCCACCCCAGGACCTATTGACTTGATGAGATTTAGTTGTCCATGGTTGTGTAGACTTTTGAACAGATCATCAAATTGTTATTGCCCTCTGATTCACTTGGTTCATAGAGGTATATGTGGGGGCAGTGCGGGTTGGACCGCACCCACGTTGGGGCAGTGCCCATAGACCTTTTCGCAAACACCCATTGCACAAGCGCTAATTGTGGAATGAGGTGCATGCTGGTCTAGCTAGCGATCAAATTGATCGACCAGCATGCACCTCATTCCACACGAAAACCACGCGTACCAAGCACTTGCAATAAAGGTTATTGGTGCGGGGACAGGGCCCATGGTGGGTCAGCACCCTTTGTGGGTCAGCCGTGTTGCGCCCTCTAGTTTTATATAACTCTTTGACTCGGGCCATGTTCTCGAGAAAGACAAATTCTTCATTGGCTATTATTATTGTACTGTATAGAATTGTATTATCCTTGTATATATTGTACAATTAACCTATTGACAATAAAAAACAAATCAAGTAATGTGAGGTCTTTGTGGTTTTATTTTTGGAGGTGTTGTGGCCATCGGCTTCATGCTGAGTCAAAACAGCAGTTTAAAGGCAGTGGACACTATTGATAATTACTAAAAATAATTATGAGCATAAAACCGTACTTGGTAACGAGTAATGTGGAGAGGTTGATAGTATACAACATTGTGAGAAACGGCTCCCTCTGAAGTGACAACATTTCGAGAAAAGTAATTTTCCACGGATTTGATTTCAAATGACATGAAACATCAAATTGAATGCATGATAAGAATTTGCCACTAGCTACTAGTTCTCTTAATTTTTACTCATCGGTTTCACTCTGATACTCGTATCAGCTGTTATCAGTGAAAACAAAGTTCAAATACTTCAAATCCCACTCTAATTTTTCTTTTTTCAACCCCAAATCAGTAAAATAGTTGATATAAACACTCGCCCTGGAACAACCTCTCCCCCAGGACTAGTGATCCTGACGCACAAGTCTACTGCCGCTGTTGTGAAATGACAGACATGCCGAAGAAGAGCAGAGAGAAAGTCCCACTGTTTCTTATTCGATTTATTTCTCGAGATTTATTTGGTCAAGTTTTATGATTCAAATATTACTTTCACGATAAAATTGTTCTAATAATTCACATTATAAACAAATGAAACTGTAATTTCATGGTTTGCGGTTTCATGTTATGTAATTGTCAATGGCTTTCATATGGCGCCGTAGCTACACCAAGTACGTTATGGCTGGGAGCCACGAGACCCGGGTTCAATTCCCGATAGTGTTTCTTTTCTATTTTGTCCTATAGACGCCAGTGAATAATATAAGTAGTATTAAAAACCAGCTCAATCACCAGCGGGCACTGTGGCGACACGGTGTACTGGATAGTTCAATTGCGTGCAATCCAGAGCTGGGACACCGGTTCGAATCCTACCCGTACCAAGAGGGACATGACTTTTACTGCTTGCACCAGTAATGGATTGGGGTCCGTCATGTCTATCCCCAAATTAGGTGTGGATGAAGATATTCCGTGTGGGAGAGTAAAGGAGGGACCGGGACCGCAAATCCCTTAAGGGTTCTAATGGGTGATCACCACGCTGGCTTCGGCTAGACTTTGAGTCCCCTGAACGCCTGGTCGTCACTCTGACTAACTCTTTGCACAAATTTGCTTTAACTTTATTTAACTTTAACAATTATATACCAAAAATATTTATAACAAAAGACTTTTTCAAGCAAAATTTGACAAGTTATATAGCCTTGTAGACTTTTTCAAGCAAAATTCACAAGGCTATAGCCTTGGAGACTTTTTGAAGCAAAATTCACAAGGCTATTATAGCCTTGTAGACTTTTTGAAGCAAAATTCACAAGGCTATATAGCCTTGTAGACGTTTTGAAGCAAAATTCACAAGGCTATAGCCTTGTAGATTTTTTGAAGCAAAATTCACAAGGCTATAAGCCTTGTAGACTTTTTCAAGCAAAATTCACAAGGTAGACTTTTTGAAGCAAAATTCACAAGATAGACTTTTTCAAGCAAAAGTCACAAGCCTTGTACACTTTTGCCTTGTAGATTTTTTGAAGCAAAATTCACAAGGTAGACTTTTTCAAGCAAAATTCACAAGGCTTGTAGACTTTTCCCAGCATATTTCACAAGTCTATAGCCTTGTAGACTTTTTCCAGCAAAATTCACAAGGTAGACGTTTTCAAGCAAAAGTCACAAGGCTATATAGCCTTGTAGACCTTTTCAAGCAAAATTCACAAGGCTATAGCCTTGTAGACTTTTTCAAGCAAAAGTCACAAGCCTTGTAGACTTTTGCCTTGCAGACTTTTTCAAGCAAAATTCACAAGGCTACAAGCCTTGTATACCTTTTCAAGCAAAATTCACAAGGCTATAGCCTTGTAGACTTTTTGAAGCAAAATTCACAAGGTAGACTTTTTCAAGCAAAAGTCACAAGCCTTGTAGACTTTTGCCTTGTAGACTTTTTCAAGCAAAATTCACAAGGCTACAAGGCTATAAGCCTTGTAGACTTTTTGAAGCAAAATTCACAAGGCTATAGCCTTGTTGATTTTTTGAAGCAAAATTCACAAGGCTATAAGCCTTGTAGACTTTTTGAAGCAAAATTCACAAGGCTATAGCCTTGTAGACTTTTCCCAGCAAAATTCACAAGGCTATATAGCCTTGTAGACTTTTTCCAGCAAAATTCACAAGGTAGACTTTTTCAAGCAAAAGTCACAAGTCACAATAGCCTTGTAGACTTTTTCAAGCAAAATTCACAAGGTAGACTTTTTCAAGCAAAATTCACAAGGTAGACTTTTCCCAGCAAAATTCACAAGGCTATAGCCTTGTAGACTTTTCGAAGCAAAATTCACAAGGTAGACTTTTTCAAGCAAAAGTCACAAGCCTTGTAAACTTTTGCCTTGTAGATTTTTTGAAGCAAAATTCACAAGGTAGACTTTTTCAAGCAAAATTCACAAGGCTATAGCCTTGTAGACTTTTCCCAGCATATTTCACAAGGCTATAGCCTTGTAGACTTTTTCCAGCAAAATTCACAAGGTAGACTTTTTCAAGCAAAAGTCACAAGGCTACAGGGCTATAAGCCTTGTAGACCTTTTCAAGCAAAATTCACAAGGCTATAACGTTGTAGACTTTTTCCAGCAAAATTCACAAGGTAGACTTTTTCAAGCAAAAGTCACAAGCCTTGTAGACTTTTGCCTTGTAGACTTTTTCAAGCAAAATTCACAAGGTAGACTTTTTCAAGCAAAATTCACAAGGCTACAGGGCTATAAGCCTTGTAGACTTTTCCCAGCAAAATTCACAAGGCTATAGCCTTGTAGACCTTTTCAAGCAAAATTCACAAGGCTATAGCCTTGTAGACTTTTTCAAGCAAAGTTCACATGGCAAAACTTTTTCAAGCAAAATTTTACAAGTTCACAAGACTATAGACTTGTAGACTTTTTTAAGCAAAGTTCACATGGCAAAACTTTTTCAAGCAAAATTTTACAAGTTCACAAGGCTATACACTTGTAGACTTTTTCAAGCAAAGTTCACATGGCAAAACTTTTTCAAGCAAAATTTTACAAGTTCACAAGGCTATAGACTTGTAGACTTTTTCAAGCAAAATTCACATGGCAAAAATTTTACAAGTTCACAAGGCTATAGACTTGTAGACTTTTTCAGCAAAATTCACAAGGCTATAGCCTTGTAGACTTTTTCAAGCAAAATTCACATGGCAAAACCTTTTCAAGCAAAATTTTCACTAGAGTTACCCCTTGTGATTTTTTTTCTTCATTTTTTTGCCCATATTTGATTAAAATGTAAGACTGGGTAAGTCCAGCATTTTTTTCAAATTTGGGCCAAAAATTGAACAATTAACAAGGGGTTACTCCAGCATTTTTATCAAATTTAGGCATAAAACTGAAAAATCACAAGGGGTAAGTCCAGCATTTTTATCAAATATTTAGGCCGAACGTTAGAAAATCACAAGGGGTAAGTCCAGCATTATGCGTATAAAGTCCAGCATTTTTATCAAATTTAAGCCGATAAATAAATAAAGTCCAGCAATTTTTATTTTGTTTTTATTTTCAAAACGGATAAGAAAAGCTGAACCTTACCCCTTGTGATTAGTTTATAGAATGTTAAAGTTAAATAAAAATTAAAGCAAATTTGTGCAAAGAGTTAGTCAGAGTGACGACCAGGCGTTCAGGGGACTCAAAGTCTAGCCGAAGCCAGCGTGGTGATCACCCATTAGAACCCTTAAGGGATTTGCAGTCCCGGTCCCTCCTTTACTCTCCCACACGGAATATCTTCATCCACACCTAATTTGGGGATAGACATGACGGACCCCAATCCATTACTGGTGCAAGCAGTAAAAGTCATGTCCCTCTTGGTACGGGTAGGATTCGAACCGGTGTCCCAGCTCTGGATTGCACGCAATTGAACTATCCAGTACACCGTGTCGCCACAGTGCCCGCTGGTGATAGAGCTGGTTTTTAATACTACTTATATTATTCACTGGCGTCTATAAGACAAAATAGAAAAGGAACACTACCGGGAATTGAACCCGGGTTGCGCCACTCCCAGCTGTAACGTACTTCGTGTAGCTACGGCGCCAGCTGATTAAGACGATAAGATAATTACATAAAATTAAAACGCAAACCATAGACGGAATCAAATTACAGGTTTTTGTTTATAATGTGAAGTATTGGAAAACAGTTTTATCGTGAAAGTAATTTGTTTTCAAATAAATCTTGAGAAATCGAAAAATAAAAAGTGGGACTTTCTCTCTGGTCTTCGGCATGTCTGTCATTTCACAACAGCGGCAGTAGAGTTGTGGGTCAGGATCACTAGTCCTGGGGGAGAGGTTGTTCCAGGGCGAGTGTTTACAATGTATGTTACAACTATTTTACTGATTTAGGGTTGAAACAATTTTCTTCTTCTCTCTTTACTTATATAAGAGCTGACAAGTATCAAGGTTAATGATGTTAATTCCAGGAGTCATAAATTAGGACGAGTAACTCGTCCTAACTTATGATTAATCTTAAGGTATGCATGCTACAGTGCAGGGTTCGGACTCGTCCTAAGATTAGTCTTAAGTTAGGAAGAGTTTTGTGAAAACGTCGGCAGCATTGTTATTGCATAGGTTGGGGGCGGGGGGGGGGGGAAGGAATATTTCACAAGGGGTGAGTCCAGCATTTTTAATAAATTGGGGCAAAATCTTGAAAAATTACAAGGGGTCAAGTCCAGCATTTATATAAATAAAGGTACAACACAATTGTTATCAAAATTGGTCCAAATATGGAAAGAATCACTAGGGGCAAGTCCACATTCTTAATACATTTTGGCCAGAAATTGCTTGACTTGTCCCGTGTTTTTTTTTTGGTTCAATTTTAGGTTCAAATTTGACTACGTTGCTGGACTTACCCCTTGTGATTTCCTTAGTAAAAAATGCTGGACTTACAATCCCTTGACAACTACTGACCCAAACTTGATGAAACGCAAGACGCTTGTGATGTCTGTCAGTGGGAGTTTTTTGGTGCCAATTCTCAATGTTGCCCAAAGCTTCAGTTGTAAACTACTCATAAAAATCAAGACAATGCAAGAACAATGGTTATTGTTACCTGATGCGCAGTTCAATGATGGCACATTCATCTGTTTATTTATTAATTGCACCAAATTAACGATACAAATATTCTCATTGAAATAATACATTCAAGGATGGTTAAATTTAACTCTTTCTATATTATTCAATTACAAGTACTTTCTTTTGAGTGGATTAACTATTTAAAAGGGAAGGTATACGTTTGGTAAATGCTCTTAAATTAACGACAATGAAAAGGATGATTGGTTAGAAGTCAAAAGCAGCTTTCGATAATTGGTGTGTTCGTTTAGCTTCCCTGGGTCGACCCAGGGGAGCTAAACAAACGCACCCATAGTAAAAAGCATTTTGAGAAACATTTCACTATGAAGTAATGTATGTTGTTTTGTACAAAATATATATAAGTTTTTATGCACACAAATTTGAATCTGAAAAGCATTACTGCAGCAACGCTTCTCAGATTTTGTATTCCTATTAGGGAGTACTCTTCACGTAAAATAACAGCCGAGGATATTTTGAGATGTGCTTTCTTTGTCGAAGCAAATGTTGCAATTTTCATAAAATTTAATTGTTGATCTTTGTACAAAGTGTGCCCGAAGAAGTTCCAGGGTCTTTGCAGGTCAAACATCACATGGTCCAGACTAGTACTTAGAGCAAGTTTTAATGTGCACAGTGGTTAACTAAAGGTTGACCATTTGTACTCGAACCCAGGCTGGTTAACCATTGGTTGACTACAGTGGTCGACCATTTGGAACCAGCCTCGAGCCCATGGTTTCTTCACTGTGGTCCCAACAGCATGTTCCATTCTAACATGTGTAAAGCGCAGAGGGGAACCAGTGACAGTATAGCGAAAAGCTAGTGGCGGAAAGTTGACTAGACTTCCACCTGGACTTGCTCTTAGGTTTAGTTGTGAACAATAAAAATGCTGGTTGGGTATGTAAGGTGATTATTCAAATTACTCAAAACAAGCAAATATTGATGAGGGGAAAAGCCTCCAATTTGACCAAGGAAATTCTGAATAAGGAAGTGATTGATTTTATGTCTGGTATCCAGACTGTGTAGGCAGTACTCAATACAGAAAAAAAGAAAGCTCAACGAGAACCTTGTTATTTGATTCCCTGTTTAGACAGAAAAGAAACACGACCCATCAACCCAGGACTTGAATGAAACTGAACACCAAAATTCTCTCCGGGAAGATGCTTGGCTCTGGAGAATTGAAGACTGTATGCCAAAATAACAATAGTATACTTTTGGTTGATCCTTTTCGACAGTTCTCGACTGTCTAGAATGGCAAAGGTCGTGGGTTTGAATCCCACCCGAGTTAATCTGCTTGTGATTTTTTTAAAGGTAAGTACCGAGTACACAGTGCTAACACACATCAGTGTATAAGTGTACAAAAAAAAATCAAAATTAGAATTATTTATCCCCGATGCAAATTTAACATCTATTAAAAACAACTCAATATAGCTGCAATTTGCTCAGTTTTCTAATTAAAAAAACAAAACAAAAAATTAACTAATAGTATGTAATATACACACATATATTTATATATAACATATATTATTATATACCTTATTATAAGAATATCTTTCGATTATTTTGTTTCTATTCAAACAACTGCTTGGATCTTTGAAGTTCATCATATGAGTTTCTGAATAATTTCAGCAAACACAAAAGACTTTACTGTAACCATGGACTTTTCACAGCTATGTCAGGGGAACTTGAAACAATTTGAGCTCAATTGGTCAGCGAAGTTGCGAGATAATAATGTAAGAAAAAATACCTTTGTCACACGAAGTTGTGTGCTTTCAGATGCTTGATTTAGAGACCTCAAATTCTAAACCTGAGGTCCCGAAACCAAATTTGTGGAAAATTACTTCTTTCTCGAAAACTACGTCACTTTAGAGGGAGCCGTTTCTCACAATGTGTTATACTATCAACCTCTCCCCATTACTCGTAATCAAGAAAGGTTTTATGCTAATAAATATTTTGAGTAATTACCAATAGTGTCCACTGCCTTTAAAGCCATTATGCAGACAATAGGACCCAGTTCACTTATTATTAGGAGAAAGGTGTTTGCCACAGTGGTTCTGTCATGCTGGCTGGCAGATTGCACTGCATCAAACCCGTAGAAGGTGCTATATAAATGGATCTCACAATTCAAAGACTTAGCACACCTGTCTTACAAACATATCTCAAAGTGCTACATAGAACTTATTTATAGTACTAGTAGTGAAAGCAGTACTATATCTGTGTATAAAGGGTGGATTTCACAAAGAGTATAAGACTGGTCTTATCTCGACTGGGCTTATCTTATCGTCCTAACTTAGGACTAGCCTTAAGTTTTTAAGTTAGGACTAGTTCTTACTCTTTGAGAAATCAACCCCAGGCAACAGATGTCAAGACAAAAACAACAGTTGTCAATACAAAAAACAACAGTTGTCAATACAAAAAATAACAGTTGTGAATACAAAAACAAAACAAAGCATTGGCCATAAAGGAAGTGATCTTGTTGGGGGGAGGGAGGGATTGTCCATAGAAAAAACATAATTTTAAAATCCTATGTTATGAGCCAGCCATATCAAAATGAAGCGACCTCATCTTTAAAAAAATTACAAAAAAAAGTAGTAACAAATGTCCAATGTTAGTATTTATCCTGTCGAACGGCACTTGGTATTTTCACTGGTTGGATGCGAACCGGTCACTACTAAATAGACACCCAGTCCAAGATTCAATGTTCATAGTATTTATCTTGTCGAACGGCACTTGAAGATCAACGTGGGTATTGTCATTGGATGGAGTCGAACCAGCCTCTACTAGTTCAACGTTGTAATTTCACTGGGTAGATTCGAACCCGTCACTACTTATTACTCAACCAGTCAAAGTCAAACGGTCATAGTATTTATCCTGTCGAAAAGCACTTGAAGATCAACTTAGATTTGTTCACTAGATGGACTTGAACCAGCCACTACAAGATCAATGTGGTAATTTCACTGGGTGGATTCGAACCCATCACTACTAGATCAACCTGGTAATTTCGCTGGGTAGATTAGAACCCGTCACTACTTATTACTCAACCAGTCCAGGTCGCCGTCATCATCCTCTTCCGATCCAAACAACGGGGGAGGCTGGTTCGGTTTGAGAGACTGCGGACAATAAAACAAGGGAAAATTCAGAAATGATTTTGAGAACTTCAAAATATCATTCCATACAGCAGTTCATACAGTAAATTAAGCTTGAAATCCAACTTCTACCAAATGCATGAGATCACGATTCAATTTCTATATGAATCAGTTTGCAAAATAACCAGCTGCACTTACATTCATTGCCATGGTGCCCTGTGCTGTTGCTGTGGTACCCTTTGCAAAGTTTTTATACAAATTACCAGAGGAAAAATTGCTGTGCCCCATCACGAACAAAAGTCTAAGCCTATATAATAGAGAAGCCCCTACGGGTGTGATAAAGCACTGTATCAGAACTCAGCATTTTTACTATGTATTCTGCTGCCTCTTCTGCCAAAACTTTTGTCATCTTAAAATAACTGAAAATGTTAACAGACTTACATCGTCATTATCCGATTCTTTGGATGAGGGGGAGTCTTTGACGATTGGTCTGGAGAAGACGTCTTTTCTCTTGGTTGGAGGAGTGGAGAAGAATTCATCATCGTCATCATCATCTCCAAAGATATCGTCCCTAAATCATGAATAAGACAATAGATATTTTAAAGGCACTGGACACGAATCATGATAACTCAAGATAATTGTTAGCATAACAAACATAATTGGTAACAAGCAATGGAGAGCTGTTGATGGTATAAAACATTGTGAGAAACGGCTCCACTTGAAGCAACATAATTTTTCGAGAAAGAAGTAATTTTCCACTAAAATGTTTGAATTTGATTCAGAGGCCTCAGAGTTAGATTTTGAGGTCTCAAAATCAAGCATCTGAAAGCACACAACTTTGTCTGACATGGGTGTTTATTATTCCATTATTATCTCACAACTTCGACGACCAATTGAGCTCAAATTTTCACAGGTTTGTTATTTTGTGCATATGTTGAGATACACCAAGTGAGAAGACTGGTCTTTGACACTATTGGTAATTACCAATAGTGTCTAATGTCTTTAAAGTCAGTTTTAAGGCTTGGGCGACCACCACTTGCAAAATGCTGTGGCAATGCTGTGGGTGTCGTGGGTTTGATTTGAGGTTTGCATTCATAAAATTGTGACAATTCTTATTTCTTAAAAATAAAAAAAATAATATGGATTAGCATACGTGGCGCTTTTTGTCCTTGGTTCCATGTCATCGGGCGGCAACTCGGGGGGTAAATCAGGCAGGAACGGTGGGGGTGACATGACTGGGGGTGCGGCCTCTGTGGCTGTGTCATCCTCCGGCATGTCCCCCTCTGGACTGAAGTCTGGCAGATCATCAATGTCATCCTGGGCAGGCAAATTGGGGACCTAAAAAAAAAAAGAGGGAAAAAATTAAGGAAACATTTTTGAACTTTTTAAAGGAACATTCGTAGCCACTCGCTTTCAAAACTACTTGGAGTACATGTATTTCGAAGCACACTGGATGTAAAGGTTCATGTCAATCATATTGTTGGATATACTCTGCCTCATAATGCAAAAGAAAAATCCAACAGACTAAAATCACAAACTGCAAACCAGCTTCTGCATGTGCTGCAGGTGTTACCTAAAGAGCAAGTCATTTATAATACATAGTTTTTCACACCCGATGGGTGTCTTAAGCACAGGAACACAGGGGCGAACCCCTCCTCTATACCATAAGAGCACTGGGTTATCTTACGTTACACAACACAGTCTTGCTAAAGGTCCCAAGTGTCAAGATCAGGATTCAAACCCACACTTTGCTGATCAGAAACACCAGAGCTTGAATCCGGTGCTCTTATCCGCTCAGCCACAACACGCCCAAAAAAATAAATGCATGAAACTAACTATACCTCATCTGGTACTGTTTCTTCCTCAGCTCTCATCTCATTCATCTTGTTATCCCGTACCTCTTCTTCCCTCGCCTCCTCTTTCTCCTCCTCCGAAACTTCCTCAGCCGGCAACTCTGGAGGAAGCTCTGGAAGCTCAACATTATCTTCTTCTTCTGGCTGCTCAACGATCGACGGCGGCTCAGATCGAGGAACCTCCTGGTCACCTGCTTCCTGGTTCCCTTCATCCTCCTGTTCTTGGTCACTCTCTTCTTCACTTGGGAGTTTCTCGTCAGGGATGTCAGGCAGATCAGGTATGTCTTCCTCAGCCTGTGGTGGGGCCTGGGGTGGGGCAGTGGGCGGGGCAGTGGGTGGGGCAGTAGGCGGGGCTGAAGTTTGTGGTGCATCCTCTTGGACTGGGGCACTGCTTTGTAAGACCGATTCTTCAACTATTTGAACTGGTGGCAGCTCTTCTGTATAACATCACAACAAAATTATGTAATAACAAAAATCATAAACTGTTGCGGCAAAATCAGGAAGTCCTTTCAGGATTAAAGTTGTTTAATTTGTTTAGGTAAATGTTACATTTGATGAAAGTTTGAAAGAAAAAGTCCAGTTAACAGGCATGGAATTATTATTATTACACTGATGCTAATCTTTACAAAAGTCCCATTTCCAAAATGAAAATGGCAGCCTTTTTCAAAGATAAAGTTCAAAGAAAACCAGTGCTGTAACTGTCTTAATATTTCGTCAATATTTTAAATTCTGAAGGTGCTTCATAAAACGGTGACATAATTGAAGGTGTTTATTGACGGTCACATAATTAAACACAATTTCTTAAAAGTGTCTCTTTTTGTTCAGGTACCCTGATCACCTTATTAAGAAGGAAATATATATATAAAAACTTAACACTAAATAAATAAACTAAGCTAGAGTCTAATAAAAATAATGATAAGAGACATTTATACAGCGCTCTTACACAAGGTATCACAGCGCTTTACAAGAAACTGTACAATAAGCAATAAATAATGGCACTGATAATGGAAAAACACTCAAAGCAATCAGTCATTGAACAGGAAAGATTTGAGATGTTTTTTTGAAAACTGCGAGCGACTCCGCGGAACGAATTTGATGAGGGAGACGGTTCCAAATGTGGAGCATGTGCGTAAAAAACAAACCAATACCTTCAACTTCCTCCTCATCTTCTTCTGCCTCCTCCTCATCATCTTCTTCATCATCTTCTTCTTCATCATCTTCATCTTCTTCTTCTTCTTCTTCACTGTCCTCCTCTTCCCCAGCACTTCCTCCTGAAGACCTCTTTACCAGTTGAAGTGTGACGAGCTAAACAACCAAAAACAAACGCCAGACAAGATTCTTAAAATGCATTTTGAGAAATACGCCTCAACAATCATATGAAATACATCTACATCATTCTCTGTGTAGATCAAGCATGCAACTGCCCGTTGAAAAAAAAAAAAAGGAAAATCTTCAAAGGCACAACGCAAGTGCGGAGCGAGGCAGCCGAAACGCCACGGGACACGAGACCCACAATGGTACCCTAGAAAATGTTGAGGTTTGCTCTAAGGTGCATTGTTAGCATGTACTGTACTAGGCTCATTTTACATTATTGTAGTTGTACATTGTTGTTGCCAGGCATATATTAGTTTTTGTTTTGTTTTTTAGCACTTATAATTTATAACGCGGAAGAGTAGAGTTGCATGCCTGACAGATACAACATTCTACATGCTTCATACTCTAAAAAAAAAAAAAAAAAAAAAAAAGTTACACTTCCGGTATTTTTGTACATCGTATTTTACAGTTAATCCATCAGTTTAGAATGGGGTTAATTATCATAATAATTTGTCACAATATCATGAAATAAGATACAAATGCAGTCTGATGAATATAAACAAAAACAAATAGCTGAAATGTTAGTTTAATTAAACAAGATTAATTATTAGCCATTCTTGGGATCTCAAATTATTGTTAGAGATGCTGTTAATACTTTAATATAAATTTTTAAAAAGGAAGAAGAAAAATTTAACGGAAGATCAAAATGCTGGATCATACTTATTAAGAACTCAAAATCAAATCTGATGTTATCAATTCCTGTAAAAACACTATTTTTAGGAGATTTTTGTGTGTGAATTTAACTGACATCTTTTGTCTATAACCACATAACTTCAAAGTGAAATGATTCTCAAAATGTTTATACTGTCGAAAGCTACTATACTTCTAACCAAGTCAATTTGTGTTGCTATCAATTTCAGGAGTGAAGACATCACATCACATTGATTATGGTTGACGTTTGGTTGTCTTCACTTGTTTGCCTTTTCAAAATCATCCAAGAATTCTGGCGTGGTGCATCTCATAATAGTTTGTAGAATAAATTAGCATTTAACTCAAGCACATGCTTTATATACATTACAGTTTCACGTTCAATGTTTGTTTTCATGCCATACATTGTCGATGCCACAGGCAAAGTGAGGAAAGTTACTTACAAACAATGATTAACGCAACAATTTTTCATCTCTCTAAATTCAACGAAGCTCAACATGGATGGTTGTGAAATCTACATTATCTCATTTGCAAGTCACACATAATGGATATGGGAGATGCAGCATGGGTAATTGTGAATCTAGTTGAAAAGTCTGGACTATTGAAGCTGTGCCCAATTTTCTGTGACCTCTGGATCATCCAGATTATGTTGGCAATCTCTCTATTTTGTCAATATCTTTGTTCAGGGAGCCAGTATGGCTACTGAATGGCACCCCCTAATAACAATATTGACAAAATAGGCAGATCACAAACATGTGGGCTAGATAGCTCAGTTAGAAGTGCGGCAAAACATAAGTCCATAATGTCATGTAGGTTGCACATTCAAATGCTGCTCTATTTAATTTGTCTGCGTTCGAACACAGATGATTAAAAAGTTCTGAGAAGATTCTAAAACAGGATAGAGGTAAAAGGGGTGTCAAATAGTATTAATCGAAACTCAGAATAATTGAAACTGGGTTAGTTAGGAAAGTTCAGCCATTAGTTTGATAGGGTGTTTGAAGCTTTGTATGGTGAGGAAAATATGATGAGAATTCACTATGAATAATAAACTTGCGGGTACAACCATGTGTAAAATCTTCTTCTTGTGAGAGTCTTAGCTCTGAAAAGAGCTGGTGTGGTCTTGATGTTTCGAATATTTTATTCTGAATATAGGCTTACTGTAGACCAGCAGGGTACACTGTTTGAATTGTCAAGACCGCACCAGCTCTTTAAAAAAAAAAAAAAAGAGATTTTACACATGTCTGTATGCACAAGTTTACTATTCTTATCTCACTACTTTTATGTTAGCATTGTTTTTAGAAAGAGTAGTTTGGTACGTTGTATTCTACGTTTAGTAATTTGTGAGTGGCAAATGTAAAAAGCTCCAAGCTGATGTTACTTACTGCCCAAAACAAATTGCTACTCTTCACTCATAATTTATTCAGAAAAATACTCTAACGAAACCGTTATTTTTTATTGCACATAAATTCAGATTGGAAACAGGATTGGCCAGTACAGCGATATTTCAGTTCATGCAACTCTGTTTAGCTCAACTTCAATCTGAAATTACATATTCTATACTGATGAATGATCGCTTTGAGAAGCGAAATAATATGTACAATAATATTTGTATTTTTAAAGCCATTGGATACTTTCGAACAACAGTATTGTCCAAAGGCCCACAGTTTGTGTATCACAACTTATATATAAAATAAGAAAACGTGTGAAAATTTAGGCTCAATCGATCATCGGAGTCGGGAGAAAATAACCATTACCTTCTGTAAACCCTGTAAGTTATTTGTAAATCTGTGAATTTTTTTTTGTTCTGTTCCGAAAGTGTCCAATGGCTTTTTAAGGAAGACAGTTTATAAAGTTTTTCTTTCCCAACAATAGCCCTTTTCATTCTGGATGAATTTGTTTGGTGTTTTCCTAAATGTATGCGGCCCGATTTCTTTATTTTACTACTAATAATGTTAATTTTGACAATACTTTATGTTGCACTTATTATTCTGGAATGATGGCACAAGAAAACAATTCCATTATTGGAATTTGCTCGGTGGGAATACAAGGTATAAGGTTTACACTAGCATCATGGAAGGGCTGTGACAGTTCTTCTAATAAAACTAAGTAACACATTTGAAACAAACTTGCAAGTTTCAATCTGGAATCTCATACCAGTAGGAACAGTTTAAAGAAATATTTATGTCGGAAATGCTGTCAAAGTCACAAAATATAGCGTTTGAAGACCCCTCACCCCGAAAAAATTACTTATTTAGATTGCTGCAATCAAAATAAGCACAAAATCCTTGACATATCACAAACTATTTTGGGGCGTTTGTATTCAAAATGAAACCAAGAAATTCTCAGAGGTTTGTTGGGTTATGTTTGTTGAAAACTATGAAGCATCCACATGGTGCTACTGCAGACCTCTACAAAATAATTAAATTGTTCATTTCAACTCAACTTGTCTTAATTGTTGCAATTCTTTTGCATTCTTCGAGTAAATAAGATTCATACATAAAATGCTAAATATATTTGGATAGATATGTGTTTTCATTATACAACTATTTTACAACTTTCGCCATTATTAACCTTTTACTGTAATTAAAACTCAATTCCCCCAAATTAATATTTTTTGTTGAAAATATAACAACTTCAGTTCATTGATCTCCCTGTGATTTGTTGATGTTGCAGCCCCGGACACCAATCTAAACTAATACAAATGTTTGCCGCCTATTATAATAAAAAGCGGAAAACAATTATAAAGCTACAAACGTTTTTGCCAGCAAAAACAAATTTCCCTATTTTGTCTATGTGTATATAGTTCCCAAATTGTACTTTTAAGACTATAAAAATAGTCTACTGTCATTTTGTGTTGCACAACTATGTTTGGTCTGTGAAACACTTTGCTGCGTATCAAATTCAAAACTCTTTGACTCTCAAAGTTAAAACCCAAGTTGCCTGCAAAGATGGCGTCCATCAAGAACTATCAGTTAAAAACCTCTATAACCACAAATAATTACTATGGTAACTGTAAACGAACCTTATGAAAATATAAAACAACTTGGCAAAACTATGAAACTATAAAAAAAACTTGGAAAAATTTAAAAAGTTGTTTCAGAATCACATTTCTCAATCCTTTTAAAATAGGAACAAACGTTAAGGCAAGTTATAAAGTAAAGATTTGCATGTTATGAAAATGAGAATCTGAAAAAAAGTTAGCATCAAGTTGAAATATTTGTTTAGTCATGGGGCTCTGGAAATGTATAGTGCTATAAACAAAATCAATGTTTATACAATTACAAACTTTTCTGATTAACCAAAAATAAATGTGAAATAATCTTGAAAAGCTTGTGGCAGCATTAAGTAAACAATGTATTCCATCTTGAAAATAATTTGAAAAGTAAAAACTCTACATAATGCGGCCACAAATCCCTTTCCATTCTTCTGGTTAATACAAAAACGACCCCCCTTACAAAAGAAAGGGGGCCATGCAGTGGCCATTGCTTAATAAAAAATTGTTTGCTGTCCATCATTTTCCACATTTGTTGACGCTCACCTTTATTGTGTTCATAATAGTGTTGAGTATTTCGCCTCCCTTGTACGTTCCGCTAAGCTCAAACTCACTTCGCAATGTGTGGTATACACTGTTCATTATCTTTTTGACCTAAAGATAGAAAAAATGACATCAATAACATTTTTAAAATATGTCAGTAATTCTATAGAGTATACAACCTGGCCACCCATACTGCGCTCCAAAGGCTTTTTCATACATAATATGAAGTGTATTGTTAATCTTGTTGGTGATGTGTTGGGATCAGAGTTACAACCTCTTTCCCACTGTAGGTCTGTAGCCAGCCTATGTCCTTCTACACATATTTTCACGGCAATCGTGCCACCAGTGTGTCTGACCTGGTTCCTCCTATCAGAGTTTTTCGAGCATGAAACCAGACTTTCTGCTTCTTCTCACCCATACACTCTTGATCTGCTGAGATGTAGAATAAGGAGCCATTCCAACAACTTTATTCCACATACTACATCTCTTTAGAACTCCCTGCCTGGTTCATGTTTCCCTCCATCCTACAATCTAGACAGTTTCAAGAAGAACATCAATTCCTACCTTCAGCTCCCCCCCGAGTTTTTCCACTTAAAATAATTTTTCTTCTTGTAGCCCCATAACAAGAGTGGCTTTAAGCCTTGGTTGGGGCGAACTTAAAAAAAAAATAAAAAAATATCAACATCTACTCTCGCAGGTGAAAAGAATCAATTATAGAAAAGAGATAGACTCACCTCATCAATGATGTTGCTCTGAGAAGCTGCTCCATCTCTCGTCTCCTTATCTTTAATCATTTCCTTAATGCGTTCCTCATATCGCTCCTTCATGCTGACAGCACCGGAGTGTAGACCATCATACTGTACAAACATAAGATCATTATGGCTATGGGAATTAAAGGCATTGCATGGTGAGGCATCATAACAAAGATCCCAGTAACACGCATCACTGTCGTAGGTCTGCACCTCCAACAAAATGTAGCAATGTTGGACAAGATTTTACAAGGGACCCTGGACACTCCAAAAATTGCTGTCCTTTTTACACAAGGTACATTTTGTAAAATCACACAACCATGCTACAATTTAGCAAGGGACCCTTGCTAAATTGCTCTTGTGTGAAAGGGGCTCAAGAGGAGTTTGCCCCGGTGTTTCCTGGCAGTGGTTGCTGAATGCGCCATAGCACCTTGTAAACCCATTTTAGGTGCTACATAATAGGAGACTTGTAGGACGCTGGGTGGCAGCAGACTTACCAGGTAAAATCCATTGTTCTCAGTCATGTGCGCAGGCTCAGAACTACGTAAACAATGGAAATTTACCTGGTAAGTCTGCTCCCACCTACACTCCAAAGTCTCCCATTGGGTCTCAGAATTGGTACTTCAATAACCTATCTTTCTGAAAAAATGTATATACAAAGCGCCTTGAGTACCTTGTAGGAAGACACGTGCTCTATGTTAGACTTCTGTATTGTTTTTATTATTACTACTGGCTAACCCACAAGACCCAATTTGACCCCTGACCTTTTCTTTCCAGCCACTCATATCGGAGAGTTGTTCTTTCAGTTTTTCTGCTTCTTCCCGGACGTCACCTTGACCCGACCTCAAAGCAATCATCTGACATTTAAACATAAATCAAAATAAACCATCAGTCGTCACAAACTTCAACACCTATGGACAGAGTTTCCTCTTCTGAGATTTTATTGAAAACCTTTTTCTACAAAGAAAATTTGTTACAAAAAACTACCCCAAAGGTTCTTATGTGCCAATGGAAACTAATTTTTTTATGATGCGGACTTATCAACAATTTCTATGCTTTTGAAGAAATGCTCTGAAGTATTTGTCATCATTGTGTACTTGTCATATTTGCGTCACTCATGGATCCGAAACTTTGAACCTCAAAAAGCTGACAAATTGAGAGAATTAGGTCTCAGATGGACACTGGGTTTCCAGAAGAGAGATAATAAATGACCACAAAGACAAGAGCTGGTAACAAGTCAACATAGGCCCTTTTAAAACCTTGGCTTCGGCTTCAGGCTCCGTTTTCTCTTCTGAAGCCCTGAGCGCGTAGGCAAAAGCACTCTCAATTGTCAAAATAACCGCAGGGCAAAGCTAGCCTGAGCCGATTCTAAAGCCAACGCTGTGGATTCGAAAAGGGCCATAGAAACAAAGTTATTCTACTCGGTTATCAGACCCGGCTTTCTGTTCCTAGAACTAGACGGAAAGCTGGGGATTGCTCATTCTCCATAGCTGCCCCTCGCCTATGGAATGAGCTCCCCGCGGGTCTGCGAGAGGCGATTTCGTTGCCTGTATTCAAAAGCCTCCTCAAGACATTTCTGTTTCCCCACCCATTCTAGTTTGTTTGTTTTTCTTTTGTTGTCATAGTCTCATGTAAAGCGCTCTGTTCTCCGTAGAGCGCTATATAAATGCTTCTTCTTCTTCTTCTTATTATTATTACTATCATGTCAGAAGATGGTTCAAATCACGTATCAGTGGAGAAGTCAGTCTAGTACTGACCAGGTCAGGAGATGTTTCAAATCCCTCGTCAGTGGAAAGGACAGCAAACTACTACCATGTCAAATCCCCCATCGGCCCACTTACCTTCTGTTCTGTCTGGGCAAGTTTCTTGGCCAGTATTTCTTTCTCCTCGTGGAGCTCACTGATCATCCTCTCGTGTTTCTCGGTGGACTGGGTGAGAAGCCGTTCCGATCTCTCCCGCCATTGCAGCTCCAGATCACGTTCAACTTGAGCGACCTGAACACAAGAAAAGTTAGTTTTAGTTTATACACAGACTGGCATATGAATATTAATCTGAGTGTGACCAATGAATGACCAATGAATAGGAAAATGAATATTCATACATGTGTCTAACCAATGAATGATCATCGACTAGGGGAAATTAATATTCATATCTGTCAGTAAACAATGCATGACCACCTGACTAGGGAAAATTGTTGTTAATATCTGTAATAACCAATAAATAACCTGTTACTAATGAAAATGAATATTCATTAATGTGTCTAGCCAATGAATTACACTTGACTAGGTAAATGAATATTCATATTTGTCAGTTACCAATTGATGATGCTTGGCTAGGGAAAATTGATATTCATTTCAGTCAGCAGCCAATGAATGACCCCTGACTAGGGGAAATGAATATTCAAATATGTCAGTAGCCAATGGAAAGCATTGAACCCACCTGTTCTGCAGTAACCACATCTTTGGAAGTCTTCTGTAATCTCAGTTTGTTCTGTAGGCTGTTGATTTCCTCCTGTACACAGAATGGGGAAAGAGTCAGGATTCTATACTCAACGTCAATAAGATTGGGGGAACCCAAACATAAATCAAGAGGGGAAAAAATGGTTTGGGTGACTGAGAAAGAAACAGAAAAAAAAGAAACAGAAAATGAGGGAAGGTAGTTAGAGATTATGAAAACAAAGAACAACCAACCACTAAAAACAGACGCCACAGAACGCAGACTCAGTAACTTTACAAAATAAAAAGGGCAAATGACAACTACAAAACATATTCTATACGACATTTCGAGACAGTTATTTGAGTGTTTCTTAACACAAGAAGTGTAGTCGTGCATCATTGACCAACGAAAACAACCACAAACTGAAAACAACCAGGGCGAGAAAACCTTAAACCCAGGACACTTTTCAAGATTTGAGTCTCTTCAAATCACAAAACTTTGCAAAAGAAACCACAACAGAACAGACTCTATTTGACATAAACAAGACAGTCATTTCCGTGTTTCTTGAGACAAGAAGTGTAAGCCATGCATCGTTGACCATCAATACAGTGTATAGAACCAATCACAAACTAAAAACAACCGCAAACTGAAAAGAAAAAAAACCTAAAAACAACCAGAGCGAGAAAACCTCGGACCCAGGACATTTATATAGGTTTGAATCTTTTCAAATCATGTAAATAAGAGTTCACCTAAAAGGTCGACAGTCCTATCTGAGAATTCTGAGAATTCTGAGAATTCTGAGAATTCTGAGAATTCTGAGAATTCTGAGAATTCTGAGAATTCTGAGAATTCTGAGAATTCTGAGAATTCTGAGAATTCTGAGAATTCTGATGCAAACATCGCAACCAAAGACAACCACAAGACAATTTTAGACGACACAGGGTTAGAAAGCAACGCATCTAATTCTACCAGCGAGAGAGCTTCGAGAGTAACAAAGCCAATCGATTAAAACAAACCCTTCAAGACTGCTTGAAAAAAGTTAAAAGGAGGTTAGGAGTAACAAAGGATTTGTTGGAAGGGCAGAACAATATAAGAGTCACACAGATACCTTAAAAATATATATATAAAAATGCAACAGAAAGAAAAAAAGCGGAGCACAGGCTGGGTTTAGGTTTTAAAAACGATGCTGGCTTAAAAACAAACGGCGACACAAGAAATTATACCTTTATTTGAGAAGCAATTGTTTTCTAGGAAAATTAAAAAATAAAGAACAGAAAGTGATGGTGGTTAGCAGGAAAAATTAATTAGCAACAGAAGAAAAAAAAAGATTTTTCTTTTTCTTTAAATATATATTTCATCAGACCAATTACTATTCCAATGATATTCAAAGTTCGGAGATTGGTTTTCAGAAAAGGAAAGTAAGTGAAAACGTAAGAAAAGTTTAACTTTCCAATTAGTTTGTGTTTTGTTTTTCTTTTCAGTCAGGTTCTTTTCCTTTTGAGACCAAGGGCGTGGCAAAGAATGGGGGGTAAAAAAAACAAAACACATTAAAACAGAAGGAAAAGAACCTTTTTTGGTACCTTTTTACGACAAGCAAAAGTTGATATGGGGGAGTAGTCTATGTGCACAGAAGAATGTTATGGGCTCAAACGTAAGTGTGGGGGAAGAAAATGACAGATTTCCTGTGGTGTAATCTATGACTTCCTGTCGGGTAATAGCTAGAGCAAGGGGAGGGGAGGTGAAGGGGGAGGGGGGGCAAGATAAGTGGAAATATAAAGGTTAAGGGCCATGGAAGAGGGATTTCTGCTGCACTTGAAAATTTCTGAAGTTGCTATTTGAAAGTCTATGAAAATGATCTGATAAAGGTTTGAGTTAAACCCGACAACTTCGGTTTCATTTACACAATTGGAGTCGAACAAAAATAAGTAAAAATAAAAAGATTATGGGTCAGGGAAAAGGGCTCCCTACTGCGCTTGAAAATTTCTGAAGTTGTGTTTGAGTTTATAGGATTTGTGGATGGATCCTATTAAATTTCCAGTAGTCCGACAATTTCAGTTTCATCTACACATTTAGAGTCCAACAATCATTTTAAAAAAGAACGTGAGGCATGATATTTGGCCCTTTGGAAAGAAGTAGGAAAATATTATTGAGTATTTGAGTACAGGGGCCGAGCTCTTATAATTAGTCATTAATCTCCATTGCACTGCCATATAAAGGGAAGGTACACGTTTGGTAATTACTCAAAACAAATGTTAACTTAAAAACTGACTTGGTAACGAGCATTGGAGAGCTGTTGATAGTATAAAACATTGTGGGAAACTCCCTCTGAAGTAATGTACTTATTGAGAAAGAGGTGATTTCTCACTAAAATAATAAAATACTTCGAGCTAGAATTCTTTTATTCCTACTATAATCTGAAAGCACACCGATTCGTCCAACAAGGGTGATTTTTCTTTCATCATTTTTTCCCAACTACGACGACCGATTGAGCTCAAATTTTCACAGGTTTGTTATTTTACGCATATGTTGAGATACACCAAGTGAGCAGACTGGTCTTCGGCAATTACCAATAGTGTACCTTCCCTTTAAGTGCAATGGATACTGACATCCTAACCAGGGTTAAGGGGGAGACCTGTACTTTCACAAATAGTATAGATGGTTTCCAACAGACGCCATTTTGACGGGCAAATTGCATTTTGGCTTGCAAGTGCATCAAGCGCTTGAATTATTAACTAATTGGTCGTTCACTAACCAAAGGCTTACATGAGTTTTGTGAAATGTGTGTGATGCTGCACACTGGTCTCATGCAAAACGTATGACTGTATGTTCCAATTTGCCCGTTAAGATGGGGATTAATATGTCATATTTCATGAACAAAGTCCAACCTCATATTGCTTCTTGAGTTCCTCCATCTCCTGATCAAGTCTCTGCTTCTCCATCGTTGCTTTCCTTTTCCTCTCCGAAAAATTCTACAAAGCAAAATCAAAGAGAACACTAATCATTTTGGGGCCAAAGGATTTCAAACTTGGTCGTTTTTTGGAATATAACAAAAACCATGGCGCAAAGTCATAAACAGGAAAATGATTAGAAAAACTGTTACTTAGTAAAAGCACAGTAAAGGAAAATTGTAGAACAAATGGCACTTATTAAAAAACTAATGAACACTTTGAGATGCCCGCGTTTGTGATAATGCGCTGTATAAGAACTGCATATATATTTATTGTTACTATTAAGTATTAATTTGCTCTTAAACGACACCGATGAGTAATTAAAACTTTTCCTCAGAGCTTTCCCAAATCCTGCAGAAAAAAAATCCCTGCACATCTTGGCCGAGCGGTTTAGTTCACCGGACACTAGCTCTGGTGTTGTCAGCAGCAGAGAGTAGGTTCGAATCCTGATCATGACACGTGTGCCCTTGAGCAAGGCACTTAACCATAATTGCGAAAAGTTGGGACGGTAGTGCATTCGGCTCAACCAATCAGGCTCCTAGTAGATGATACCCATGCATACATCTTGTGAAGGGGGTAACCCTGTTTCAGAGCGGCGTGCCCCTATGGTGACAGTTGATCTATGTCCACAGCCCACCTTGGCTGGAATTTGAACCACAATTTATGAAGTGACTTGTGAGGTTTTGACTGACCTTATCAATGGTGTCTTTTTCCATCTTGGCATCGGTGAGTTCCTCTTCCATGACAACGAGACGGTTGCTCAACTGTTTCTTCTCCTGCTTCTCATCTTTAAGATTCCGCGATAACTCTGTGATCTTCCAGTCGGATTCTACCAAGATAAAAAAACCACATGCAACCACAAGATTGTAGGTTCGAATCCCAAAAGCTAACCACTGATTTCACATTGGCTAGAATAAGTATTGTCGTCTAGTTACTGAAGCACAAATTCTTAAATTGTGCTGTTCATAACCGTAGATGTTAAACCAATGTTTGTATGAGAGAGATTGGCTGTTGCCAGCTTGGCATCAAAATCCCCTTGTAGGAATTCCCTTGGTGGGAAGATAATCTTTATATATATATTTGGTTCGCGGTAACACCATGTGTGTATCTACTTGCAAGGTAGAATTTGTTCTTAGAGAACAAGTTTTGGTATTATTATTATTATTATTAACTGTCTTGCTCTATTCTACTACCGCCGGAGTAGATTGTTCGGGTGTTCGGGAGACTTCTCAAATCTAAAAAATTTAACTCGGGCGGAAAGTATAGAAAATTGGTTGGGACTACTACAGCAGCTTATAGGATGGTAATTAACTGCACGACTGCGGAGTCAGTTCTTGAATTGGTCTCAAAGTTTAAACTAGCTTGCTCAAGTCATTGTCAGGAGACTGAAGAGATAATAGAGAACGTGGGCTTATTTATAGGGGCTTCAGAGGCTTCACTGATATACACTAAACAAAAATTAAAAAATACCTTTTTTTAGTGGGTTCGAATCCCACCCGAGTAACATGCCTGTGATATTTTTTCACAGGACTCGGGAAAGTACTGAGTATACAGTGCTAACACACATCGGTGTATGGGTAAAAACCAAAATTAATATTCTTTATTCCCGATGCAAATTATCATCTCTTATATCGTTCTGGTACCCGCTGCCAAAACATAGGATTCGAACTGCCTCTAGCTACCGGGCAACCTCGGTAGTCTAGTTGGTAAGACACTGCTCTAGAATTGCAAGGGTCGTGGGTTCGAATCCCACCCGAGTAACATTCCTGTGATATTTTTCACAGGACTCGGGGAAAGTACTGAGTATACAGTGCTGACACACATCGGTGTATGGGTAAAAAAAAAAAATTAATATTCTTTATCCCCGATGCAAATTATCATCTATTAAAAAATACCTTGTTGTTTTGCTCTCATGGCCTCCATCTCCGACAGATGTTCTTGGTTGGTGTTCATCCCGGTGTTGAGTTGCGTCTTCAGCTGCATCTCTCGTTGCTGTACAGCTGTTAACTCCAACTGTAGAGAACTTATCTTAGCCGTAGCATTACTGTAATCTGTCGCCAACTGAACCTGGTAATAGAATATAGAACACAGCTTGAATAACTCTGGCAAAAAGAAAGTCACGTGCAACCAACTTTTGCAGGCAACTTGGAGGCAACCAACTGCAGTGCATGGTGCAGGGCCACTTTGGCAACAGGTGAGTCATTTGTCAAACAATGTCTTTTGAAGTGTTGTGGCCGAGCAGTTAAGAGCACCGTATTCAAACTCTGGTGTTTCTGATCAGCAGAGTGTGGGTTCGAATCCCCAACCGTGACACTTGTGTCCATAAGCAAGACACATAACCTTCGGATGGGACGTAAAACCGTTGGTCCCATGTGTTGTGTAACGCATGTAAAAGAACCCAGTGCACTTATCGAGCAGTTGCACCTTGTAAACCCTTATAAGGTGCAAAATAGTTGGGTCTCAGAACCCATCACTGCAATTACCAATCTTTCTGTAAGTTCGTATATACCCAGCGCCTTGAGCACCTTGTTTGGAAGATACGTGCGCTATACAAGACTTTAATAGTGTTAACATTATCCCAAAGAATAATATATGAAGTGATTCAGATGGCAGAGCGCCGGCACATTAAACCTGAGGTTGTTGGTTCAAGTCCCACTCTTGACAACTATTCTTTAATCAACCCTAAACTACATATAGTCATAGTCAAAATCATTGGAAAGGGAGGTTTCACTGAAATATCGCACAGTCTTAAAGAGGGAGGCCGACAATATAGGCCCGAATAGCTCAGTTGGTAGAGCGCCTGCACGTTAATCCCGAGGTCATCACTCCATCAAATTTGTCTTAGGTCAACCCCTAAAACAATGTTAAAGAGTTACCTTTTCTTGTTCCAGTTCTAAGACCCTTGCTTGAGATTGAACTGTGGTTTGTTTGAATGAGTCATTCCTTTTCTCCATTAACGTGTTGCTTTGCTCCACAAACCTTCAAAATCACAACAAAATAATGACAGACATAAATAATTTCCCAAATACATGGAGTAGTGGTGTATTGATATATTGGCTTGGTTTGCAGCAAAATAAAAAATTATCCATTCCTGTAAATATGAATACAGTGGAAGTTAATTTAAAAAAAAAAAGTTTAAATGCAGCATTGATTCTTTTTACCACCTTATTTTCCTTCATAAATATATGGCATAATCTTATGCGTTTTTTTCAATTGTGATATCTTTGATTCTTTCAACTTCCTCTGTGTTTATTGCCGGAAATATCTCAAACTCAAAGTTTTATACAAATACAGACCCCCTTGCATATGTTATCACAACCTTACAGTGCCCTCAAAGAGGTCAGTGAAAGACCATTCATTGGCTAAGAGTTATGCGAGTCGCGAACACACAGGTGCGCTACCACTGTTCGACCTTAACGATGGTGGCCCATGCAAAGGGGGTCTACTGATGCAAATCAAACCAATATATTCAAAGTTTTGTCCAACTCAAGAAATTCATGCACATTGCATATACATTCCAGGTGCAGTTGATGCTAAAAAATCATGGCAATTCATTCACTAAGAATCACCTTAGCTGAACTAATAGCGATCATACCCCGCGCATGTCCACTTTTGATGTCACGCTTTGCCATAGGTTTCCATGAAACACAGACAGCGCCCTCTTGTGGTGGGTCGTTACGATGCATATGACCAATGCAGACAGGCAATATTTCAGGCATCAAACAGAACCCAAATAAATAACTACCGTAGTCCATCAAGCCATATGTCACAAACGTCATCGTCTGCAAACTCATTTTTCCGTGGGCTGAAAGGGAATTTAAGCGTCTGGTCAAAGAGAATACAGAAATGCAGAAATACAGAAAATGTGAAAAACAGATTCAACAAAATAAAAGGAGGAATATTAGTTGAAGGGAACGGCAACAAGACAAAGACAAAAATGAAATCAAAGAGAATGATACCAAAGGACTTCAAGCAAGTTGTCAGAAAAGTAGGTCGCTGTGTCAGTGAAAAAAAAGCCCCAGAGGTATTGATGTTGAATGTTCAGACAGTAGGAGCGTTGACTGTATACCAGGTAGATGCATTCTTCGCATGATATCATACATGGCATATTTTATCCATCATTCCAAACCATATTATTATATGGCCCGACAGTAGTGGTTTATTGACAATTTAGTCACGAGTTCGGTGAGCATGAAACACCTGTAACTGTCCCATCAAGTCACAAGCCACAGACGGCAGTGCATGACACACTCACTCCGAGTGAGAGATAGGGTTGGGACTCGTCCTAAGTCCTAAGATTAATCTTAAATTAGGAAAAGTTTTGTGAAATCGACGGCTGGACGTTCTAAAATTGAGAGTAAATACTGTGATAAGAAGACTACAGGACCCAATTTCATGGCTCTGCTTACCGCCGAATTCTGCGCTTACAATCACGATTCCCCGCTTACGTGCAAGCGCCAAATTTCTGCGCTAGCCTTGTAAGCGTAGAATGCCTAATAAAGTGGAGTACGCACGCGCAGAAGCCAAAATTCGCCGCTAGCCCGTGAAATACGCTTGCCGTAAGCACAGAATTCTCTGCTTCCGTAAGCCCCGATTCTGTGCTTACAGCAAACAGAGCCATGAAATTGGGCCCATGTGATTTTTACACTTGGGCGTTATCCGGCTACGGCTATTGCTAAGGGTGTTGCTGAGGACGTATTATACTTCAACGCATGATAACGCGGAATTCTAGCTGTAGCCGTAGCTGTAGCTGCCAATTCGGACATGACCCCGAGACTGCAAGGCTGGATTGTGCTAAGCTAGTTTGTGTGCTTAAGCAGCTCTATAAAATTGGGCCCTGGTGTCTGTGCAACGATGACAGATTCAATTTCCTACTATAAACACCAACATCTGGTCTTTGGATTATGAGAGGGGGGCTGGGGGTCACGGCAGGGTGGATCTTACGGAAGACAGAAAGGAAACAAAGTTTGTGCCCAGTCTCATGGACTTGCTTACAGCAGAGTTTGACTTTTTTTCAGTCACAAACACATTCTCTGCTTTTACAGGTTATGCACTCAAAAATCTGCACTAGCTGTGTAAACTAAGCCTGAATAGTAATGTGAAATACGCCCAAGGTTGCGAACCTTCCTCGCTAACCTGTGAAACGCGCAGTGAAACATGCTACAACGCATTAAATGTGATATTTGTCTACTAGCGCAAGTGCTCATTTTTCTAATTGGATAAGTGTGCGCTGTACCAAAAGACTAGAGAGAGAAAGCAAGAGAGATGCAACATGCAGGGAAAGAGGGAATCAGGTTTGGCAAGCAGGGAGGTCAGAGGTGGGGGTGGGAGGGTATTAGTAAAGGTCAACATACAAATCTCAGAAGAAAAAATTTGACAAATGTGAGTCATCAGATCCTTTCAGGTATGTCTGAGTGAGTCAGTATAGCCGCTTTTGAAGTTATGATAATGAGGGATGACTGTAGTCTTCTGTCAAGCTGTTTGTTTACACTGCACTGTGAAACTTGACACAACTACATACTAGAAACGCCTTGACACAAGACTACTCGAGGGATGACTGTAGTCTTCTTTCCAGCTATTTTTGTGTCCTTTGTTTACACTTCACTGTGAAACTAGACAAAACAACATACTAGAAACACCTTGACACAAGACTACCCAAGGGATGACTGTAGTCTTCTTTCAAGCTATTTTTGTGTCCTTCATTTACACTGCACTGTGAAACTTGACAAAACTACATACTAGAAATGCCTTGACACAAGACTACCCAAGGGATGACTGTAGTCTTCTTTCAAGCTATTTTTGTGTCCTTCATTTACACTGCACTGTGAAACTTGACAAAACAATATTCTAGAAACACCTTGACACAAGACTACCCGAGGGATGACTGTAGTCTTATTCAAGCTATTTGATTGCATTTTGTTTACACTGAACTGTGAATTTTGATACAACTACATACTAGAAATGCCTTGACACAAGACTAGCTGAGGAATGACTGTAGTCTTCTTTCAAGCTATTTGTTCGCACTTTGTTTACACTGTACTGTGAAACTTGACACAACTACATGTTAGAAACACCTTGACACAATACTACCATGCTCATGCAACAAAGATCATGGGTCTCCCATCAAATACATGCACTGATTTTAATGCAGTCAAAAGAATCAATACAAAATGCTTATAACAGCTCCATATGCTATACAAAGATGTTGACATAAGGACACAAAAAACATACTGCACTGATTGGCATGCCAACTCTTTCCCGAGTCGTGCAACTGAAACATAGCGAGATAAGACCTAAAAATATTATTTTTTTCCAACATAAAGAAAGTGAGTTTCTCTAGAAAACTGTGTGAGATGATGGCATAGAATGGTCTGTAAAAGCAGTAATTCACAGAAAATAAGGTACGCCAATCCTTATACTATCAACAGCTCTTCGATGCTCATTACAAAATAAGTTTTTATGCTAACATGTATATTTTGAGTAATTACCAAACTTTTCCAGCCGTTGATTTCACCAACTTCTTCCTTGCTTAGGATTAATATTAGGACTTAAGTTAAGTTTAGGGTCGAGTTAAGATCCGTAACCATAGACGTAAGGGCACATTGAACCCATCCTAAGTTAGGACGAGTTGATCCTAGCGTTTCGTGAGATCAGTTGCAGTGCTCTTCAGAGCAAACTTGGTGTCTGGAGTCAAATCAGTGTCATGCACAGGCCAAGCGTACGATGCATGCACACGCAATCACACGTCAAGGCAACCTACTTTTTGACAAAGCTGTGATCATTATTCACTGTCTTGCTAACATTGTTGTGTCTGGGGAGGTGGAGGCAAGTTAAAAACAGCAGCCACGAGGATTAATTGAAGCAAACCAAAGCAAAGTGTTTAGTGCTGAATGGAAGCCGGTTTATTTTAAATGTGTAAATGAAAACCAGTTGGGATGAGTGGTGGACGTTGATGATAGGGATGAAATGCAAAGTGTAGAGGTTTAAGTTAGCGGGAATTGCAAAAAAAACGAAATAAAAGAAATGCCAACGGAAAATAATAATAATGAATTAACTTCATTTTCCTACAAAACCCCAGTGGCTTTGTACAAAACAAACATTTTGGTTTCCCTCTCGCCAGTGAACATCATGCATTCCAGGGGAACCCACTTGGTCCCTATGAGCCCTGGTTCCACATTGAACCCTACACCACAACTTCATCCAATGTACCCCAGGCTGCATCTCATCTAAAATGAACTCTTTACCTCATTAAATACACTGGACACTTTTAGTAATTGTCAAAGACCAGTCTTCTCACTTGGTGTATATCAACATATGCATAAAAAAACAAACCTGTGAAAATTTAAGCTCGATTGGTCATCGAAGTTGCGAGATAACTATGAAAGAAAAAGCACCCTCGCCACACGAAGTTGTGTGCTTTTAAATGCTTGATTTCAAGACCTCAAATTCTAAACTTGAGGTCTCAAAATCAAAATGGTGGAAAATTACTTCTTTCTCGGAAACTATGTCACTTCAGAGGGAGCTGTTTCTCACAATGTTTTATACCATCAACCTCTCCCCAGGTTTTATGCTGATGATTATTTTGAGTAATTACCAATAGTGTCCACTGCCTTTACATACACTCCCTACATCCCATTATGAACTCATTGGTTCACCCAATGAACCCCTTATATCCAAAATAAAACCCCCTATAACAATAAATTATCATACTCCCGAAATCCCAAATTAACCACCACAAACCTAACGAGCCTCTGTACCCCACATGAACCCCCTAAATTCAAAATTGACCACCTTGGATCCAATGTACTCCCTAAATACCAAATGAACTCCATAAATCTTAATAGGAGACTTTCAAACGCTAGGTGGCAGCAGACTTACTGGGTAAACTTCCATTGTTTACGTAGTTCTGAACATGCGCATAATTCTGAAAACAATGGATTAACCCGGTTAGTCTACTGCCCTCTATCGTCCCAGAAAGTCTCCCATTGAACTCTCCTAAATAAACTCCTTAAATCCCAAATGAACCCCTTAATAAAAAATGGGCCTCCAAGCTCTAACATGAACCTCACCACGAACCCAAGACCCCTAGACCCCTAGACCTGGGGGTCTAGGGGTCTAGGGGGTCTAGGGGGTCTAGGGGGGGGGGGGTCTAGGGGTCTTTGGGTGGGGCAGGTCTACCTGATTCTTCAACCTACATTTGATTCCTCTGGATGAGCTCAGCAATCTTGTCATTCTGCGTCTCGATCTTGCTTCCTTTCTCCAGGACCTCCTTCTTGAGTCGCTCGTTCTCCTGAACGATGCGGGAGATGTTCTGCATCAGGATGTTAGCTTCTAGGTTGGGTACGTTGGACGGGACGGACGCCCCCGTTGTCTGGAAGTTTAGCTTCTCCACCTGAAGGAAAAAAACCAAACAAATTTAAATAGTTCTGGTCAACAGCATTTCTTCAAAGGTACTGCAGCCGATTTCCCAAAACGCTAGGATTAATCCTATGTCGAGTTTGAACGAGTACCTAGTCCCAATCTGTCATGTAAGGTTGACATGTTACAGTGAAAGACTGGAACTCCTCCAAAGTCCTAAGATAAGTCCTAGGTAACGAAAGGTTGAAATCGACGGCTGGAAACGTTTGGTAATTTGTCCAAGACCAGTATTCTCACTTGGTGTATCCCAACATATGCATAAAATAACAAACCTGTGAAAGTTTGGGCTAAATTAGTCTCTTGTAACCTCGGTGACCATCAATCAATGCACATCTGTACCACTTGGTCATTTTGTCGCTTAGTGGGCGTCTTTGATACCTTGGACGAAGCTTGGTTAACAGATCTGGAATGAAATCGACCGGGTTCCTTGCAGTAAAAGCAGCTGCAAACTGTTTTCACTGAATCCTTCAAGTTGATTCGCAGATAGCCGTAAATGATTGGGTCAATGGAAGCTGTCGTAACCTCAACAAGTCCTGCAATTGACCTCAGTAGCAGACGTTCGTCTGGTAGTGCACAATACAAAGCAAGACAAACTATTCTGGCGGCCTTGCTCACAAACATAGCAAAGGAAGTTTTACCCAACTTGATCAAAACTCTTCGCTGAAGGGTTGACGATCCCAGGGGATGCCTCAAAAGTCTTGTAAAAATGCACAAGTACAAGATGAGGTGAACAGTAAGAAACAAAGATGATTCAAATAGGGAAGCAGGAACGAATACAATGTGAATTAATGTCCCTTCTTCATAAGTAAAATGTTCATATAGCCTCAGCAGTCCCCAAGACAATACAGCCAAGATCCAGCTTCCTGCACAGATTGCCGCTAAACGGAACTTCTTTTTGAAAAACGAGGAGTATTTTTTGGCTACAAATGTGGCTAGAAGTTGCTCAATGGCAAGGAATAATGAAAACAGGTCAGAGGCAACGTAATATGTAATAACCAATTTCGGAGTCTCGACGACATTCGCCTTGATCGGGTCATTCCGGTTTATTACTATGAGAACTAGAGCTAGAGTCAGGACGTAGAGACAGGCCGCAGCAAGGTTACATAAGATGACGTTGAAGGGAGTCTGCAGGGACTTGATGCGTGCCACAATACAGATAAAGATACCGTTTATTAGAAGACCAATTATGCTGATCACAAGGATGAGAGTGTGTAACGCAAAATCTCGATCTGAGAGTCCCATAATCCTTGTTCGAGTTGATGTCCTGGGTGTGTTTTTAGTACTTTAGTGGCGGCACTGCATCAAGATGAAAAATATTAGGCTTTTGGAGGAGTGTTCACTTGACGCTCTTTGTAGACTTCTAATTGAGTAGTGATAGAACCAACATTTAGGAGTTGCTGAGCTCATGCATAGGATGTATACACTTCAATTAGGGCAACATAAATCCTCTATTGATGCAAGCACTGGTGCATGTCTGAGAGAAAACCATTACAAAACCTCAAATTAGGATTTTGTAATTAATATCAGAACTAGAAATTAATTTCCTAAATGTCAGCGGACACATTTGATTCATAATTGGGCATTTATTTTCAAAGAGTATATTTCCCCTGGGGAAGACACTTTACCAGTGATGTCGTTCTGCCTGTCCAAGTTTTACAATCACATTACTTGCAAGTGCAGTGGTTTGTTTTAAATTGAAATTACTTTGGTAACTGAAACAACAAAGTTGATGCACAAAGCAAAACGATGATGTACCATTGATTTCCAACGTTGAATGGATCAACGAACATGCAATCATTATTAAAATACTAGCTTCAAAAAAGATATATATAGATAACAAAGAGAAGTCCAATTTTAAATGTTCACGGAGGTTCTAAATGAATGTAGGTGAAAGGTGATAATACACAGGGATTGAGCTAGGCTAGAGGCTTCTCTCTGGTGTTATTTCTCTCTTAAGTGTGACGTCGGATGTTCAGGCTAAGACAGATGGCACCTAATCTTCAAAGTACAAAATGCTGGAGAGATTAAAGGTGGAATTTATAACATTCCACTGTTGACAGACACTGATCGCTGTCATCCATTCGACAACACCATCGCAGTTAAGCTTTACTTTAATGTTTCCTACACCACTAATTGATGTAATGTCAGCTTCCTTCATAGTGAAATTCAGCCTGGTAACCAGCAACCTTTACACAGGGGATCGTGATGTAGTGAAACAGAAACTAGATTCCGGAAGATAGCCTGGATTAGGTTCCACATCACTGAGATCTATTCACCCAGATATATGTTACAGGCTACCTACCTAACCTGCTCATCAGATATCTGGTACCCTGTAGTCTTTCCGTAGGATGATACAGATACACCCAGCCAGTCGGGCTCCTGGCACAAGGTGTCACTAGACTCAAGCTGTGATTGGTTGGAATCACCTGTTGACATTGGGTTCTGTCTTGTGCAAGACCATTAAAGTGGATCAGTACAAAAATCGGTGACAGAATAAATGGTGAAGCAATCAGTTATCCCTTCGCAGAAGATTTCAATTAAACTTTTAATCCAAGTACTATCATTTGCAGATGTCTCAGTAGTAGACTAGCCAACCTCCAGCCTGACTCGCTCTCAAACCCCCACCAGGTTTTTCTGAGGAAGGACCATCGAAGCGTCTCACAGCTGTGACATAACAAGTAATCTTAGCTGGTACTGATCCACTTTGTATACAACCTACTCTTGAGTATCAGACAGCTACAAAACTACATTCTACCTGTATGGTCACCATAGCTGGCACAGTGCAAAACATGTGCCCGTCCGGCACTCCGGAATGCGATTGGAGTTTCTCATTATTAGCCATGTTGGAAGTCATCTTCGTCAGTGGTTTTCTTCGTTGGCTGGGTCCCATTTAGGAATCCCCGACATAAATAAAAGAAACAATCCCACCACAGTTTTTACAGCAAGTATCATGTAAACATCAAAAACTATGAGTGTACGCCCGGGTAGCCTAGGTCACTGTTGCCAGACTTAATCTTTGAGTATGTCCCACTCGGAAGTAGCCTTGCCAACCCCAAGTCTGACTCTCTCTCAAGTCTCCACAAGTTTTTTCTGTTGAGGAAGGACGGACCAATGAAACGTCTCTCTCTGCTGTACATGCAGGGGCTTTTAGTCATAGACGTCAAGGGCATCCAACTTTTTAGCCCCTCTCGCTTCTTTTCCCCGCTGATTTCCTGCCATTAATTTATGCCGAGCTTTAGAAGATTTGGGGGCTGGGACTTGGTTTTGAGTCAAGGGTGTTAGCAGTTGCCTTCAGATTGGTGAATCATTCTTGACGAGAGGGCAAATGGATTTCTTTCAAAGATTGTTTGTTTTTATTTTTGAAACAGCTGTTGATGTGTTTCAAAGTGTAGAATCATTTAATAGAAACAATTTGGTACATCTGTTTGCCGATCTTTAGGAAAGGGTCGTTCCTTTAGCCTGAACCCATCCAAGGATTCTTTTTTTTTTTCTCCAATGTTTTGTTGAATAACAGTCATTTAAAGAACTAAATATATATTCCAAAATGGGCAGTGACATCCATGATGTTAGTGGCAAAGTGTTAACAATACTCCACTCTGGCCAGTGGTACAGTGGGCATACCAAGCCCTGTCAATATGTTAGGCAGTCAATGTTTATCAGGCACTGTGTGTAATGTTACACATGTACGCTTTGCCTTTAAGACGGCAGCTGACATTATTTAAGACAGTGAGTCATACCATCAAAGCCTTGGAGTTCAGAGTTAGAGTCGGGAGGTCTGTTGCCCTAGACGACCAACCTCATTTTAAAGAGAAGAAAACAACTGGGGACTTTTGCCTCATATATTCAATGGATGATGGGGCGGGACTGAATGAAAGCAGGTCATGATCATTGCGTTTGGAGGGATTTCCTCAATTACCAACCCTCGAACTGTTGAGGTTAAAGGGACACACTTAAAGGAAGGGAAGTTTTGAGTTCAACCTTCTCATTTAAATGTAGGGTCATCGTTTCAAATTTGGCGAGATAATGCAAAAATATCAACAAGACTTAATAAAATTCACATGTGAAAATTACAGATGAAAACAGTATCTTCTTGTTAAAAAAAACGGAACAAAACTGTCATGATAGAAACATCAATTCCATCCATGTTTAGCGAGTGAACAGCAGATACCAACCACAGCATTCGCGAATGGACACCAATCCTCAGATCTGAATCATTTCATGCATGGATGCTTACTGACATTACCATCTTGACATTGTATATTTGGTTTGCGGTAACACCATGTGTGTCTCTACTTGCCAGGTAGAGTTGTTCTTAGAGAACTGTCTTGCTTTATTCTACTGCCGCAGAGTAGATAATTGGAGGTTCAGGAGACTTCTCAGTTCTGAAAAGAACTGTCCTGCTTTTCAACTATTACCAGGGCGGATGGTATAGAAAATAGACTGGACTACTACTTTAGCTTATAGGATCGTAATTAACTGTACTGTCACAGAGTCAGTTCTGAATTGATCTCAACGTTTCGACTAGCTTGCTCTGGTCATCGTCAGGAGACATTACCATCTTCATAGGGAGCTGCTTAAAAGCGAAGACCAGTTTTCTCGTTGGATGTACACCAAAATATGCAAGAGAATAAATGAATGAAAAAATACCATGGTTGCCCTAATTTGTGTGCTTTCAGATGCCTTCAAAAAGGCTTCAATGTTCAGGCCTGAAGTCTTTAATTATTGAAGTGAGAAATTACCGATTTCTCAAAAATATGTTACTTCAAAGGAAGTCGTTTCTCACAATTTTTTATACTATCAACAACTTTCCATTGCTCTGTACCAAGTAACTTTTTATGCTTACAATTATTTTTGAGTAATTACCAGTAGTGTCCGTTGCCTTTAAGTCTGTGAGAATAATACAAATCTTACCCTATTTGCTAAGGTGTCGATCTTCCCTGACACCACATCCACAACGAGCTTGAGATCCGTGTGGTGTTGTCTTGACTCCGATAGCAGCAACGGCAACTCGGATATAACCGGCTGTATGAGGGCCTGGCTAGTGACTGGGTATCGGGCACCACCAAATTGCTGCTGTTGCTGGAGATTCTGCTGCGCTGCGACTGCTGCTGCAGCCTGTTGCTGGAGTAGGATGTTGGGATCGGCTGGCTGCTGCTGGTATTGCTGCTGTTGAATAGATCAGATAATAGTCATATTATTAAAGACAGATAGGGAGCGAATGATATCTGTAGCTGTCTCAAGGAACAACCGTCGATGTTACCAAACTGTTACTTACTAAGACTTAATCTTAGGACTTAGTACGAGTTAAATTCCGTCAACATAGACGTTTAGGACACATTGGACCCATCCTTAGTAAGGCGAGTTACTCGCTCTAACTCGAGATAAGATTAATCCTGGCGTTTCGTGAAATCGGCTGCTGGGCTCAATTTCACAAAAAGCTAAGATTGATCTTAAGTGGAAAATCAATCTTAATTGCTAAGCAAAGCGTAATAGACCTTTTCGCAAATACAATTGCGCAAGCGCAGACTGTTGAATGAGGTGCATTGTGGGATAGATTTGGATCAAATTTGATCACCAGCTAGACCACAGTGCACCTAATTCCAAGCTTTATGCGCGCGCCTCAGTATTTGCGAAAAGGTCTATGTCATAATATAAATCACCATGTCAATGATAACTCATCTTAAGATAAATCTTAGTGCTCTGTGAAATATAGCCCAGGGCCCAACTCCATTGCACTGCTCAAGCAGAACGTATGGCTTAACAGTTTCCAGCTTAGCAAAAACCTGCAAGACACCAGTAATTTTTTTACATGTTACCTGGCTTTTTGGCTGGTAAGCTTCTTCTGGTAAGCAAATTAATGCTGTGCTAAACTACTCTTTGTGCTAAAGCAGCTATATTAAATTGCAGCCAGGGCCATATTACATGGCATTGCTTACAACACAATACAAGCCTACAGTAAGATCCAATATCGAAAGAGTGCCTTTGAACAACTTTGGTTGATTTTGGCGCTATATAAATTCCCTCGGATTGATTGATTGATTAAAGAATTAGGATTGTTTAAAATAAAAATACCAACATAATAGTGTACAGGTATCAATCCACGTCAAGTCTCATAATGTAATGTTTTTAGTTTGAATTTTTAAAGAGGTAAGGATGGGTTGAGTGTGTTAACACACAGCAAGCAGTTACTGATGATGGTTAAAAGGTGAAATGAAAACAGCAACTAAATATACTTTTCTGTTTCAATCAGTATGCTCTGATCGTCTTTAGGAGAATGCAGACGAACAGAGAATTCTACTGAAGACGACAAGAGCCACCGATTGAAATGTTGAGTCGTTAACCACCGGTTCTTTTTAAACCAACACTACTCAAAAGAGATTTACACACCGCAAACTTCTCTTAGTTATACTTCCACCATGCAGAGTTTCAAACCCTGCGTAAACTAAAATTACTTATCCATGTATACTGAGAGTAGGTCTGGCACCATCAAATTTATTTAACATTTAGTGCTTTAATTAGTAAGGAAGTTATAAATTAAGGAAAGATAACCGAGGATAGCGTTGGCAGGGACCACAACAAAAAGCATTGAGCAGGAAAGAGTTAAATTGAAAGTGCTGTGAACGGAAATGTTCGTTCTTGGATATTGGAAGAGTAGTTTCATTTCGGTCCTCGGAATGTCAAAGAGTGCATAACTAGGCGAGAAAGCATAGATTTGTGCAAAGAAAGCACAAGTTCATCATCATCATCATAATTTTGATCCATCAGGGGAGTAGTAGAGCCGCAAGTTGGAGGTAAGTATTACAAGAATCTAACTTTACTATTCTATTTTCTGACCCAACAATTTCTAGCTTTGTGAAATTGCGCACTGATTGTTGTATAAAAACAGGGCCATTGAATTTTAAGACAATTCTAACGGGTTGGTTGTATGGTGCCTTTATTGAAAACTAGAAGATTGAAATGAATGTACTCTTCCAAACAACAATGCTGTAAATCTACGACACATTTTGACAAATGGAAAAACACACGTGTAAGAATAACAACATGTAGAGGTGGTTACCACAGTACCTGGAATGGATATTGCTGTGTCGTCCCATGGAAGGTCGTAGACTGTCAATGCAAAGCAGAGGGATGGCAGACAAAACAAATCAAAAATGGGTGTAAGGCGCAGGTGTAAAGCACGGGGTTAGGAATAACGGAGCTTGGGTAGCACATGGTTTGAAACAAACAAACAAACAGACAGACAGACAGACGTGCTTAAAGGATCACGTTGCCTTGGATCTGTCGAGTTGGTCTTTGGAAAGCGTTTGTAACCGTATGTTTTTGACTCCCATAAACGGCCGACCTTGTTAGTTTGCAAAGTAAAAGGAAAACCATGCAATTTCGAGTCAAATTTGTGTGGATTGTTGTATTTTACTTTTGAAACATCTTTCCAACCATATGCATTTACAAACGCTTTTTATAGACCAACTCGTCCGATCTAAGGCAACGTGTTCCTTTAATAGAGCAACATTGTGGGCTTTCCTAAGGTGTTGTCCTATGATAACTTTTTTGTTTGTTTTTCTCCATAATAAAAATATTCTGAGGCTAAGCCCACAATGTAAATTTCTTTTATTAAACAAAAAACTTCACACAATGTAGCTTTCGTTTGCTCGGTTCGACAGACAACAGACAGACAGACAGAGACACATCTATGGTAGGAACAAACTTCACACCATGTAGCTTTCGTTTGCTCGCTTCGACAGACAACAGACAGACAGACAGACAGAGACAAATTTATGGTAGGAACAAACTTTTCAAAATGTGTGCTCATGAATGGAGTGGTTTTTTTTGTGAATGACAACAAATGCTGATAATTGATATATCAAATTGATTGATTGTAATAATAATAATAATAATAATAATAGTAACCAAGTTTTATAAAGAACAATTATCCACCAAGGTGCTCAGGGCACTATTACAATAAATAAATAAAAAACAAAGATAAATAAAACTTTTTTTTTTGAAGGAGTGAATAGCAATGGAGGTACACATGTAAGTCGGTAAATCAAGGGTTGATCAAGTACAACAGGATCAATACCATTAGTGATCAGGTACCTTAATTATTGGTCAGGAAATGAAAAAATAGAATTAGCTGTTGCAAACAACTTACCAACCAAATGGACCGAGAGTATAAATGCAAAAAAGAGTTAATGGCCTGACGTTTCGACCCTAGCAGAGTCTTTCTCGAAGGCTAAATGACAACACAACAAACATGAACAGGTAACTTAGTGAAACATAGGTATTCATGTATTTCCACTTCACTGCTTATGTTTCACTTAGTTACCTGTTCATGTTTGTTGTGTTGTCATTTAGCCTTCGGGAAAGACTCTGCTAGGGTCAAAACGTCAGGCCATTAACTATTTTTTGCATTAATTATTGGTTAATACCAAAATGACCAACAGCTGTAGCTGAAGGTATCACTTACATGTAACAATGATAACAAGATAATTACATACATGTACAAAAATACAAACATACAAATACTGCAAGACCAAGAAGTAAAGAGTATAACAGGATAGATCAGGTATAACATAATATATCAACTGTATAGTTTCCCCATAACACTACGATCAATACTTCCATTGTATTTCCAAATACACACTGGGTATGACATCTTATCACAAGCTTATATAGTGCCCTCACTCACTGAGATCAAGAGAGGGCGCCCAATTGGCTGACAGTCGTATTGCAGGTTAACATGCACAAGTTTGTTCGTGGACTGACTTAGCTATAGCGGCATACGCAAACTGCGATTGCTGTGGTAGTAGAAACTTGTTACGTATGTATGCCCCGCGCACGACTCTCAATGATAGGTCTTCATTTAACCTTAGAGAGGGCGCTGTTTACCCCATGTGACATCACATGCAAGGAACCTATGGGGCAGATTTCCAGGGTCTATACACAAAATTGTCCTCACGATAAAGTAAATGGTTTAATCAACCTTTTTGAAGCTCAGAGCATATGGTGCATCTAGTGATGTTAGGAAAATGCAATAAAACAAGCTCAAGATCAACCTCGACCCCAAAATATTCTTACTTGGAATGCTTGTTGCTGTCCCATTCCCTGCATGCCCATGGTTTGTTGCTGCACCTGGGGTTGAGTCTGGAAGGGCTGCTGTTGGGGCTGCATCTGAGGCTGGTAGACGGCCACCGTGTGTGTCAAGCCTATGGGGGTTAGAAGAGGTAGATACTAGACTAAATACCAACAAACTCTGTGAAGTTCATTGACTAAAACATAGATTGATTTTGCACTTTAAAATGTTTTTTTTTTTTTTTTTTTGGTAATGGTCAAAGACCAGTCTTCTCACTTGGTGTATCTCAACATGTGCATAAAAAACAAACCTGTGAAAATTTGAGCTCAATTGGTCATCAACCTCTCTCCATTACTCATTACTAAGTATTGGTTTTATGCTAATAATTATTTTGAGTACTTACCAATAGAGTGTCCACTGCTTTTAAGCACACTTTCAAATGTGAACATCTGAAACCATTGATTACAGATATTTCAATTCTTGCAGGCATGACACTTGGTCCTTGAAAAAAGGTAGGACCATTTTACCAAGTACAAGGTTTGGGATAGATATACGCACAGCATGGCTTGAAAACACTTTTCAGGCAACTTATTCAGGATTCTTCTGGTTTTCCCAAGAGCTAATAATTCAGAAGCCAGACCAAGGCCCATTGTGGGCACAACCTTCTGAAATCTGTTTGTGTTTTGTCGTACCGTGAGAAGATATTTCAGACTGCTAAAGTTCCTACAACCTACCCTGTGAGGCTTGCGGGATACCAGCTGTGTTGTTCTGCATAGGCATCTGCATACCAGGCTGTTGCTGCATCATCGGGTCACCAGCCATCGGCAACTGCTGGTCAGGCTTAGCGCTGGTAGCCGGCGGCTTGCGTGCCGTCTTGATGGGTTTACTGCGTGGATGTGGGTGTGCCGGAAGGGACGGATAACCCGTGTCTGAGGCACTATTCTCCTGTAACGATTTCATTTCCAGATTTGATTACCACAGGAACAACTTCACGAATACAATACCTCCAAGACACTTATGTTCCAAAACAATGTCCCTTCTTGTCACTTCCACCCGTCACAAAATCTTACGGAGCCCGGTCTTTCCAAAGTAGCTGCAGCTGAACTGTGAATTGGCAAACCTAGTTGTTCTTCAGTTGGTATTTCTTTCCTGTTGTTATCTATGTCCTATCCAGCGCATAGGAACTAAGCAGTGATATGCGCTGAACAAATGCGGTTCAATATCATTACCACCTACTATGTACCAGTTGTGATTGCCGCTATAGTCTCACTCCGAATGACATAACGGATTTAAAAGTGTCTGACCATTGCAGCTGTGTTGTGAAAACTATTTCAAGTAAACTTGGCTCCGATATCACTAGACTTCCCTGAATGAAGATATCGCGCTAAATATAGCATGATAAAACTTTGTTTACACATTTCAAGTTCACTCTAAATGTGACCTTTTTTTTGCAAGTGGCCTGTTTTTTTTTTTTTGTAATTAAGTTTGTATGAATGAATCACCAATGGGAACATATAATTACATTATTTTGTGACTGCCTAATCTTATTGACACTATCTCAAGGGGTAAATTGTTATCGACTGCCCTTTGGATCTCGTTCAGAGTGTATCGGGCCCTCAGTTTCCTTGGGGGGGGGGTTGGAAGGGTGTGGTCATGTGGGCATAGAGTATAACAATCATATATTGTATTCGTTAACGCGCTATCTATATCGATCTAGTTCACTATTCTGAGGCGTAGAAGGATATTAAAAATAATATATATACGAAGATAAATTATAGACAATATTCTAAAATACAAAACAAAATCAGTTAAGACAGGAGGGAAACAGATATGACCATAACAGCTACTGGATAGCCATGTCATCATGCGTTGAAGTATCGTCAACAAAAGGACCTAAAAATACAAATAACTAATTTGAGTTTGAAATGTGCTCCTTGACATGCTTCTCGAAACTCGCAATAGCATGCTTTTAATGTCAGTAGGAAGATCGTTCCATGTTATGGCTCCAGGGGTCGATTTCACAAAACTCTTCCTAACTTAGGACTAGTCCTAGGCAATGCTAAGAGATAGGACTAGTCCTAAGTTAGGATGAGTTACTTAAGACCAGTCCTATCTCTTAGCATTGCCTAGGACTAGTCCTAAGCTAGGAAGAGTTTTGTGAAATCGACCCCAGAGAACTGAAAGGATTGTTGGCAATTGTATATCCATCCGTTTTTGGCGATTGCCTTGTGGATGTTTTATGAAACAAATAAATACAATAAACACAATACTCACATCCACCTCTGACTCGTCGGTGCTATCTGCAGCTATGGCAGCTCCTTGTAGCGGCAGCATAGGCTGTCCCATCTTGGCCATTCTAGAGATCAGTTTGGCTTTACTACTGCTGGCTGGACTCTGTAACGGAGAAACAGAACAGGACTAAGAACTGGACGCAAGACTAATGCTGAAAGTGTAAATTCCTTGTACATGTTGTGACTTGTTTTCACTCTTCTCATCTTAAAGCCAGTGGACACTTCCGGTAAACAGTGTTGTCCAAGGCCCACACTTCGTGTATCACAACTTATATATAAAATAACAAACCTGTGAAAATTTAGGCTCAATCAGTCATCGGAGTCGGGAGAAATTAACGGGAAAACCCTACCTTGTTTTCGCACGTTTCGCCGTGTCATGACATGTGTTTACTATAAATCCGTAATTCTCGTAGTCGAGAATTGATAATTGTTTTAATGTTTTCTCAAAAAGTGAAGCATTTCATGAAATGATATTTCAAGAGAAGTCTTTTACCATTACCTTCTGTAAGCCCTGTTAGTTTTTTGTAAATCTGTGAACTTTTTTTTTTTCTGTTCCGAAAGTGTAATATAGGCTTTAATGTTACAATGATTTCATGTGACAAGTGTAAATTACGGGTTTCAAAATACAAGTGTCTGCCCTCGTGAGGTAATTTTCAAAGAAGACAGTTGATGGATTGTCAAGTAACCACAAAACACCAAAGCTTAATGTTAGTACTTAAAGGGTCTATGTAAACTTTTGTAGGACAAAAAACACAATGTCAGAGATGCCAACATTGAATTTAAAAAAAGAGTAGCATCTCCCAAATGTTAAGGGCGAGCGCAGCTTGGGCGAGCGCAGCTTGGGCTCCCTAAACCGATCTTTCTATTACTCTCTACAATGCTAATTAGCTCATTTTCAGGCATTGTTGTGAAATAACAATTACCTGTATGCATCAACAGAACAACTACAAATGTTTATAGTGAAAAAAAAATTGATAAAAACCCTGATTTCCCTCATCTTCTGACTATGTTTCAAATAAATGTAACATAAAAAAGAGTGGCCTTACTTAAATGTAACATAAAAAAGGGTGGCTTTACTTAAATGTTTTGTGTTTTAATGATCAGAAACGCAACAACAAGCTATTGGGAGAGAGAACAAAAAAAAAGAAGAAAAAAAAAAAAAGTGTCCGGATTTTGGGCAAAAAATACGTGTCCGTATTTTGGGCATTGTCTGGACATCGGCGCTACAATTACTGGTAGGAAAACATAGAAACTGTCTAGCTTAGACCTCACAGGCCACTCAGTTGAAGGTGTTTTTGTTCAGAAGGTCTCCTCTTTTTGTCGCCATTGAAGTACATGTACAGCCAGCGTGGGCACAATAATAGTGGATACATGAGGAATGAGGTTACTGTGACACGTTAGCTCACACACAACCTCATTCCCCACGCACGTGTGCACTATTCCCCATCGTGTAATAGAGATCAATGGGTACGATCTTGCAGAAATGCACTAGCGTAAAAAATGCACACTCAATCAACCGGCCAGCCAGCGGCGGGGGATGGCACGCAACAATCATTACGTCGAGACACGTACATTGGTCGAGTGAATTCGCCGCTATTATTCAACACTGCGTTCTAAAATTAAAAGTGTTTTTTTTTCTTTTCTGTTACAATTGTTTTGATATTTTTCTTAATTTTTATTTCCACTTAATAGTTCATTAGTTGTTTGCATGTATTGTACGATTTAATAAAATTATATTGGGCGGCTTGTTTAGCGTGTTTTATTGAGTATTATCGTAGCGTCGTAGTCACGGCTCGAAATCGTATTTGCTACGCCCAAATCGTGTATGTTGGTATCTCTGCAATGTCCACAGATTTACACTAAACTTACACAGTTTGAAGATAATGGTAGTAGAAAGCTTCCCTGAAAATACTACGTGCTGAGGTGCTGTAGTTTTTGGGAAATGAGTAAAACAATGTCATGAAAACAAGTTTGGTCTCATGAGAGGAAAATTATTTTAATCATTTACAAACGTATTTTCATGACATTGTTTTACTCATTTCTAAAAAACTACAGCACCTCAGTAAGTAAGATTTGAAGGGAAGCTTTCCACTATCATTATCTTCAAACTGTGTGAGTTTAATGTAAATCTATGGACATTTTGAAAAAGTACCCAAATCCTTTAAAAAAATAATAATAACAAAATCCGACTCTTGTTTTTCCTAATACTCAAAACATGGGATGAGAGAAGAATCAAATGGAGATTAAGCAGATTTTCAATAAAATATTTTAAACTTACCGACGACATCTGATCAGTGAGAGATGCAGACCTTGTCTTAACTGTTTCATCACTGCTGCTTTAAGAGAAGACAAAGAGGAAAACAGATCTGTAAGACACTGTACAGAATTGGTATTAAGATCAACACAGCATCGATTGGTTTCATTTCGAAAGCTCATTGATTATAAAGTTCAGCTTTGAAGGAATCACAAGGGGTTGTGACATAATTTGCAGCAGAAATAAAATACACTGGAGTCTAGAACATGCATTAATACAACACACAAGAACTACAGCTTTACATCTCATCAGAAGGACAGAGCAACTATGGTCAAGTGTCTTGCTCTATTACTCAAGTGCCATGTGACAGGACTCGAGTCTATACACCAGACCATTCAGCCATGACCATTTATTTTATAGCTGGAAGCTAGTTCTTGCTAAGCAATCTTTGGCTCTGCTTAGTAAACATACAAACTAAACCCAACCAAAAGTCTGACAGCACCAACAATGGTTGCCCAAATTACGAGGCCTAAATTCAAGTCTCTCCTTACTGCCGAATTCTGCGCTTCTGATCACGCATAGAATGCCTAGTAACAAGGAGTACTCACGGGCACAAGCCAAAACTCGCCGCTAACCCATGCAATTGCTTGACGTAAGCGCAGAATTCCCTGTTTCCGCAAGCGCCGATTCTTTGCTTATGGTAAGCAGAGCCATGAAATTGGGCCCAGAACTTGAGTCTAGGGAAGTTTCTCTCACCTCATACCAGCATCCACCCTTGGTGAGGCGGCACGATGGGTATCATTAGCAAGTAATGATCCCGCCTCCATGGCATCGGAAGACACTGAGCCCGTCTCATCCTTGTCTTTAGTGACTTTAACCTTCAAGAAAAACCAAAGACAAGGTGATTACATCCGGAAAAGAAAGAAAAAACATGATTAGAGCCTGCCTTTTGGAAAAAGGAAGGATGGACTTTTTTCCCTTTCAAAATGGCCTCCCGACACATTTTTTCAGGAATGTTGAGATTGTTAAAATGTTTCCTTTAATGAAAATTTCCCCCAAACTATTTTATTTTTTTTCATTGAAAAAAAAAGGAGGCGGCCTCTAAAAAAGGGAAGCGGGCGGGATGCAAAACATGCTTTTATTTTTTAATATACTTTATTTAACTTCGACTTACCTTTTTAATTTCAACATCGAATATGAGCGTAGAGTTGGCCGGTATCCGAGAACCTAGTCCCTTCTTTCCATAGGCTAGCGATGGAGGAATGAGTAGCAACCGGCGCCCACCTTTCTTCATCGAGATCACCCCTTCTTCCCAGCCCTGCAGGAATTGGTGAGCAATATAATTAATATAATTAATTAAAATAATAGTGGCTTGTTATGTAGTGTGCATATCCGTCATTCAATGATGCTCAAGGCGCTTTAATATACAGTTTTAACATACGCAAGTCATTACCTGAAATTATGTGTTCTCCTTGTTTTATTTTCATGGTCGTGAATAAAAGTGTTTTATGGTTTGATAAAAACACTTTGGCTAGCGCCCTCGCCTGATACAGACTCCTCAACTAGATATAGTAGGCCATGATCAACCCCTGCTTTTTCTTTCATTTCATGACACCATCTGCGTATTACAATATTTTTGTCTTTTGTTAGCAAGATTTAGTGACGATAAGTTCAAATATCTTTGTTTGCACTTTCAAAACTGTGCACCAAAAGGGTGAAATTTTGTATCGAAACTCGATCCTTGAATGTTTGATTCTCCGTCTCAATTGGCGCAACTCCACCAAAAGAGGGCGCTCGTCCTAGCATGTATCTCGTATGACACCCAAACTCACCTAATAACTTATAGTACCTACCTTTATAACTTTTCCTCTGCCGATTTTAAAGCGGAAGGCCTTGTCCACACTCGCATTGCTGTCAAACACCTACAGAGTTAGAACAAAATACTTCAGTTATATATTGCTGTCATTGACATCCGAAAGAGCGAATCCATTTTCATCCTCTAGTTAGCAATCCACACTGTAGACTTTTACCAATATTCCGATCAGTTCAGCTCAGTCAAAGTCTGATCCCCTCCCCCAGTACCAATATTTTATGACAATAAAAACCTTTCTACAAGTGTGTTTCTGTAGACAACCTACCAATACTATACACTATTTTAATTTTTTTTTTTAAATTCAAGTCAAAATTTATTTCGTTCTACTCTTCTCAAGATATAATGGTTACAAAATATTATAGGACGGAGGGAAAATAGTTAATATAATGTAAACCAAAATAAAGAGAGTATGAGGTTGTCAGATTAAGCCAAGGCTTGCAGAAGACAGCCTAAACAGACAAACTACAAACAAGGAGACAAGACAAAAAAACAGGTAACAAGAAAACATTAACATGAAACAGACTGGGTAGCTATGAGAGAAATATCTAGCAGGGCTAAAGCAAAATAGCTGATGACATAATGTAGGAGCTGGACTGACTATAAAAGAAAGCTATGCCAAATATTGGGAGAGAAAAAATTCACTTAATTACTTACACTTCCAAACGTCCTGTTGTGGTACAGCCAGCCTGTGTATTTCACCTCCACTGAATCCCCTTCGCTGACGGGGTCGCCAGCACCGATTGTTAGGTCTTGCTGGATAACGCCCCGCGTAATCCCCCCTGAAGCATTCAGCTTGGCTAATCCCACCTAAATATCAGATTAAAAAAGATACCAAATAATGATTAAGATTTTAAAATATAAACAACTTTTTATGTTACAGAGAAAATGATTCCCAAAGGTCTAACACCAAAGAAAATACATAAGGGTTATTTCCCCGCCTCTAGCGTGAGGGCGCCCAACTTCAGTGATGTCATGCGCATAAGATCTATAACAGCATGTTTTTCCTACCTGCTTTGCAAAATCTTCTGCGTTCTGCTCTGACTCAAACATGATGGACCAGTTCTGTCTCTGCTCGTCGTAGAATGTAGCATAGTTGTTGGCTTGCGTCTGAAACAACAAAAAGAAGATGTTACGAGCGCTTACATCAAACCTAAAGCGATGAAACTTTATTTGAAAATGTGCTCACGATCACCATTTTCTGCTTACGGGCAAACTCCGAATTTCTGCGCCAGTCTTGTAAGTGAGAATCCCAAGTAACGTGGAGTATGCATGCGCAAAAGTTAAAATTCCCTGCTAACCCTTGACGTAAGCACAGAACTCCCTACTTCCACAAGCGCTTATTCTTTGCTTCTGGTAAGCAGAGCCATGACTTCTGGGACGATAGAGGGCAGCAGACTTACTGGGTAAATCCATTGTTCTCAGAATTATGCGCATGCTCAGAACTACGTAAACAATAGAAATTTACCCGGTAAGTCTGCTGCCACCTAGCGTTGGAAAGTCTCCTATTTAGATTTAAGGAGTTCATTTAGGAATAGAGAGTTCAATGGGAGACTTTCTGGGACGACAGAGGGCAGCAGACTTACCGGGTAAATCCATTGTTCTCAGAATTATGCGCATGTTCAGAACTACGTAAGCAATGAAAATTAACCCGGTAAATCTGCTGCCACCTAGTGTTGGAAAGTCTCCTATTGGGCCCCGATGGGTTAGGGTTGAAAAATTGAGAAACGAAGGAACTTACTGTGAAGACAAAATGGGGAGTAATTCTTGCATGTGTCACCTGTTGCTGTTTGCTGATGTAAAGTAAGACTTTGTACTGGAAGATAAAAACAAATGTAATCAATAAATGACATTAGATTCTACCAAACTTACATTACTCTCAAAAGTAAATGTTTCCTTCAAAACTATATGAAGTAACTTTATACACCGAAGGGTTTAAATGCTGGAATTTGATTATGGTAATTCATGTACATCGTCACCTCAATGCAATAAGGTCATTTGTTTTAAGAGCTCAGCACCATAGCTTTGAAACTATCTACTGGAAACTGTGAAACTCTCCAAATCACTCACAGTTTTCAAGAACAGTTTAAAAATTCATCTTCATAGAGAAGCTTTTTGTTGAGTTGATTTTTCTAATTTTGTTTTGCTGCTTTTAATAGTTGGTCCTCTTGTAGAGCAGCGCCATGAGCGCCGCTTGCGGCGGATACCGGCTCTTTAAAAGTGTCCATTATTATTGAATGCAATTTCATATCCCTAATGATCAAAAAGGCGTTGAGTGAAAAAGGCACATCAAGTATATGAATGTCTTTCTTAGAAACTGAGAGTTTCTTTTTGCCAAACAGTTATTTTGGAGACCACTCTTGATCAATAAACTCCATTTATCAGGAGCTCCAAAGTATGCACAACAAATTTGGTTGTATCTCTACCATGCAAAGTTTCAAATCCTACACACACGGTGTTACCTCAAATCTGACTAGATTGTATCTCCACCATGCAAAGTTTCAATTCCTACTCATATATACATGAATTTAACTCAAACTTTACTAGATTGCATTTCCAACATGCAAAGTTTTTATCCTGTAATTTTTGAAGAAAAAAATATATAATTCACGGATCTAACAACTTACGTCATTGGCTGTGTGGTTACCCAAGATAGCAGCCCCAAGCTTGCCATGTTTGATGTATGTTCCATTGGAACTGGAGGGATGAGAAAGTGGAAAAATAATAAACTGGCAACAAATAGTATTAAATACTATTAAATAGTATTAAATAGTATACTTTAACATACTATTAAATACTATTAAATACTATTAAATACTATTTAGATACTATTAAATACTATTTAGCTTTTACTATTACAGAGGATCAATATGTCATCTTGCGGTAATGGACAACTAAGTGCGATGACTTAAAACACAAACCTTTAAAAACTTGTTAAAAATACAGTAGTTCAGGTTTGAATTGACTGGAGCGAGACTTGAACTAAAGTTACTGGATTTACATACCAGCGTTCTACCAACTGAGCTTTCACGCACTATGTTAGCGGTGTCCCAACTTTGTCAATATCTTTGTTCGGGGGGTGGTAGTCAGAAGCCACATAACCGTTAGCTGCCGTATAGCCAGGGATAACACCCAAGTTTACGATACAAAACCTGGAAAGCGGCAGCCAGGGGATCACCTTAAGGGGGTGCGACTCATTTTCAAGTCCTACATGTAGGTCACTTATTAGGGGGTTCAAGGTCTGAGAGTATCTTATTCTTACTCAATAGAAGATGAGAACGTCTTTGTACCCAGTGTGTCTGTTGCCACCTCATTAGAAGTTAACGTGGGTTCCGGAAAATTGCAGATTTAACCTAGCATTTGTTAGCCTTTTTTGAATATATATAATAATAATAATAATAATAATAATAATAATAATAATAATAATAATAGTGGCTTCTTATATAGCGCTCAGGTCCGTCACGCAGTGACGCTCATGGCGCTTCAACATTATTACCCCTGGTCACTGGGCCTTAAATCATTCCTTAAACCATCTCATCTCCCTAGGGAGTATACAGCCTGTGCCGCCAAATGTGTAGCGCAATCAAGGCTAATCCATCACAAGAACCAACTCTGCCCTCACAGGTACCCATTTACCCCTGGGTGGAGAGAAGCAAACGTACACTAAGGTATGTTTTCACATGGTTATTTCTAACAACAGTACTTCTATATTTCTAACAACAGTACTTCTAATATAATAATAATAACACCAGATATTTATCTGGTATTCAGCTAAATTGATTGCTCTTGGCAATGGAAACTATACTCAACAGGTGAAATCCATTTATAGCATTGCAAAAGTCATGCCAATTATATAATTGGATTTAGGGCTAAACACAGACAAATTGACTTCGAACCCAGGTCCTCCAGATAAACACGCCAGCACTCTTGTCTCTAAGTTTATTGGTCAGATCATTTGTGAAGAGTTCGCCAACAAAGCTTTCTTAGTCTGACTGTGGGCAAAGCACAATATTTTTCCAGGCTGTCCCTGAAGTAGTCTAGAAACAGTGAGTCACTGGAAACATTCAACAACACAGCTGAGATAAATTGACTTCAAAATATGGAAACAGAGTGATGGGGTTTAGGAAAGATAGTCAGTAGGCCAATAGGCACTGGACACCTTTGGTAATTGTCAAAGACCAGTATTGTCATTTGGTGTATCCCAACATATATTGCATAAAATTATAAACCTGTGTGGGACTCAAATGTTCATCAAAGTTGAAGAAAGTTATGAAAAAAAAATCACAAATTTGTGTGTTTTCGGGTACAAATAAAAGGCTGCAGTTGAAGTCATTTAATATTTGAATGAGAAATTACTTCTTTGCCAAAAACTACGTTACTTCAGAGGAGGAGCCGTTTCTCACAATGTTTTATACTATCAACAGCTCTCCGTTGCTCATTACTAAGTACGTTTTTATGATAATATATATTTTGAGAAATTACCAAATGTGTCCAGTGCCTTTAATAAATCCAGACACTATGACAATTCTACAGGCTGTTCCATAGAGTATACTTACAATCTGTACGCATGCACAGCAACTGCAAGTAATAATGCTGACTGACCGGCTGTTGAAGGGGATGATGAGGCCGCTCCCTCTGAAAGTATAAACAAAATACCCACAGAATCATGATTACAAAATGGCTGATGTAGGCTAGCTAAGGCTAAGGGGCTCATCAAGACGTTGGGTGCGTTCGTTTAGCTTCCCTGGGTCATCCCCGGTCTACCCCGGTGCGTTCGAATAGCTTTTAACGTCCTTCCAGGGGCTCACCCAGGTCAGCCCCCAGTGCCCTGCTTGTGGAGTGGGTCACTTGGGGGCTGGACCCAGGAAAACGACGTCACTACGAGAGCAATGAGTGTTCGTTCGTTTAGCTCTTGTCAGGGGCTAACCCGAGTGAGCACCGCGGGGTAGACCAAAGGAAGCTAAACGAACGCACCCGTTATAACGCTTGTTAAAATGATCGGTACACCCTTGATAAAATTGCTTGCAATCATAATAATAATAACAATAATAAGACTTGTAATGCGCACATATCCATCCTGCTGGGTGTTCAAGGCGCAGACAAAACAATCAGTGCATGTTAAAAATCAATTTGGTTTGTTTTGCGTTTCTTACAAATAGATGTTCAAATCGACTTAATTAGGATATGAGATTTGACTTAACAATTAACACCAACAACTTGAGACTTTAACTCGAGACTTCCCTTTTAAGAACTGAGTCTATACTCGGCCAAAATGACTTGAGACTTCATAATAATGACATGACAAGCAACGTGACCCTGGGGATTTGACAGATGACAAGAAAAGACTTGAGACTTGACCACAAGGACTCAAGAAGAGCCAACAAGGACACAGTATTGAGGGGATTGAGACTTGACCCTAGGGACATGAGCCAAACTTGAGACCTTAGCTCAGTAGACTTGATGACAAGGCTCTCACGTAAGCCAAGAACCCCCCTTAATCTTACAAAATCTCTCGGGCAGTACATACGTGATGCATATATGGACTGTATGTACAATGTATATATGCTAGGTCCGCTTGCATAACATATATGTTTAGTGAAGTGTCGTTGTTATACTTAGCAAAAAAAAAGTTCATGGGCCGACGTTTCAATCCTAGCAGAGTCTTTCTCGAAGAAAGATTCTGCTGGGGTCGAAACGTCAGGCCATTACATGTAGGTCATTTTGGTTGGTAAGCAGTTTGCCAAAGCTACTTGTATTTTCTTAGCCTTACCCCTTGATGTTGATCCTTTAGATCCTTTCTTGGGCTGTTTGGGCGCAGTGTACGTCAGAGACTCGTTTCCACCCTGGTTGTTCGCTCGGTCCATACCAAACAGGGAACTCAACTTGGACCTAAACGAAACAAACACCACAAGCAAAAGCATAAATTAATAATAATAATAACAACAACTAGTGTTTATACAGCGCATGTCAAAAAAACGTTTCTATACCCTTTTTTATTAGTGCCCTTGTCGTTGTGCCACTTTAAATCTTTCTCAGCTCCCTGGAAAGAATACAGCCCTGAGCTGCCGTGGTGCTCCAGTGGCTTTTTCATACACATGTACCAGGCTTGTAACTGAGTGGTTAATTTGAGGACCGCACAAGTAAACTGTCGCAAACTTGTCACAAACCAAAAGGATAGATGGTAAGAATCCAAAACATAGTTAATGTCCTGACGCTTCGACCCTAGCAAAGTCTTTACGAAGGCTAAAAAAACCTATCTTCAAGTCCCTACAGTGTATGGACCTCTTTTGTTTCAGGTCCACACTTCTTAAACACCACAGAGTTAGAGTTTGTAAAAGAAAAGCTACCTCCAATGGTGATTACCTGAACGGTTGTTTCTTCCTGTATTTATAACTGCTATACTTAAATGGGTTGTTGGGATCGTCCATTGTGAAATGGAAATATTCCATTGGGAAATATAGGCTAGTACTGCCTCTTCAAGACACTCCTGCATCAATATCTACATGTAGCACAAACAACGACTCACGTGAATGTATTCCACATGATCACCGAACGAATGTTCTTGAAAATTTACGTTGACTCAATCCGGCAAAGTCGCCATGTCTTGACTTATCTCAGTCCATTAAATGGGGGGAAACATGAATGTTTACCAGGTGACAACCAATGAAATGATCTTGAAATTTACGTTGACTCAATCCAGCAAAGATGATATGTCTTGAGTTATCTTAAGTCCATTAGATGGGAAGAGTTCATGTTTACCGAGTGACAAATCTCAAAATTATCTTGAATGTCTGATATTCTGTACGTTGATTCAAATGGGGCGAAGATGATGTGTCTTGACTAATCTCAGTCCATTCGATGGAAAACTGTAAAGTTTATCAAGTGTCAACCTGGCATTTACCCAATTACCTTTTCCTAAAATAGGAAACTCAAAAATGGCGTCCCAATCCAGCACAAGCTCCGGGTTATCTTCCACACACATAATCATAGCAAATGAGTTTGCCAGAGCAGGCTATTGTGCAACTCTCCAACCCTTCACACTAAATACAAACATCCATGTTTGTACTCTGAACACCGGTTTCCATAACTTCAAAATTCAGACGTAAATCCGGCTTGAAAATATCTTCCTTCCAATTTGTATTCCAAAGCCACCACCGTTAATGTTCAATCACGTCAATGCGGTAAAAGTCCCGATGAATTTGGTCAGGTTACCAGACTACCACTGAGGATCCATTCCTTTAGCAATGTGCACCTGATGCATGATGCTAGGCACAAGACTTCCGTAATGCTGGATGTGCCCGATGATAAAATTAGTTCCACTGAGATCCCTTAAATAGAAAGTAGCATCCTGTTGGTCGGCCCAGACAAATTAGCAACAATTAAGGGCAACTACAAGGTTAGGATTAGAAGTTAGAACTCAGGTAGGGTTTGACACGAAGGAAGCTTTTGCAAAAGGAAGAGGATCATACAGTAGCCATCTTTGTCTGATTCCCTGAATGGTGTAACCTTTATGATACACTGTTGTACATTAGGTATCAGACTATATGTCCTCTTTCAATCTGCTTGACTACACATGTACCGGAGATGTCTAGCAAGGTTTCTATTCCATCCAGAACATGTATTCCTAGTTGGGCATCCCAAGTTGTCTGCACAGACAAGCAGCCCCAACGCAACAGCAATGAGAACCAGTTTGGTGATCCGTCAACGGGCAATATTCCTACATGGGCTGTGAACAAAACCTTGAACATTCAATCGTCAGGAGTTGAACAATATATTTTGACAGCTAATCTGGGCCCCATTTCATAGAGCTGCTAAGCACAAAAATTTGCTTAGCATGAAATTTCTTTCTTGATAAAAACAGGATTACCAACCAAATTTCAACATGATTTTCAGGATGAGCAAACAACAGCTGAATACCAGTAACAAGGAATATGCAACAAATTGAAATTTGGTTGGTAATCCTGTTTTTACCAAGGAAGAAATTTCATGCTTAGCAAATTTTTGTGCTTTGCAGCTCTATGAAATTGGGCCCAGATCTGCACACCGCTTTATGTTATTACAGTAGGTGAGGTTTGCGGTAGCACCATGTGTAAATCTCTTTTGAGTAGTGTTGGTTCTAAAAAGTAACGGGTGGTTGACGATCCAACGTTTTGAGCACTGCTCTGATGCAAAGTTGTAAATCCAAAACTTCATGACGTTTTAAATCCGCAGCGAGTAGTAGTTGACTTCAAACACGCAATGCGCCAAATTTCTTTTTCTGCCCTCCACCCTGACCAACCCAAAACCTTTGTTGTTTGACCTCAACGCTAATTATTGCATTTGTCCCATAAATAAACATGGACATCCGCCGTTCACCGGAACCGGTGACACATTGCAGCTCTAACGACTTAAAGGCAATTAATTCAGGATGCATTGAATTTAAAAAAACCAACACTGCCAAAACGAGAACAAATAAAAATGGCTACCTACACAAGACAAAATAAAGTATTTTGTTTTGTTTTCTATTTTGTTTCATGTGTATGCACGTTCACCCCAAACAAACCACTCTTGGTAAGGGGCTACAAGTTAAAATATCTAAGACGACAATACATGTACCTCAAGATAATCAAAGGTAGGAATTGATGTCCGCTTAAAAAGAAACAGTCTAGATTGTAGGATAGAGGAAAATATGCACTAGGTAAGGAGATCCAAAGAGATGCAGTACTTGGAATACAACTGAGGGAATAGCTCTTTTGTTCTACATACATCTCAGAAAAGCGAGAGTGTGAGAAGAAGAAGAGAAGAAATGTATCAAGACCAGGACTCGAACCCACACTCTGCCGATCAGAAACACCAGAGCATGCGTCCGATGCTCTCTTAACCTGCTCAGCCACGCCATGCCAAGATGTCCTATCCGCTTAACCAGATACAGTTGCCCTTATCTGTTTGGATGTACATAATTATATTGCCATGGTGACACAAAGTCAGTGTTCATGTACATGCATGGTGGCTGAGCCGTCTAATGGCAGGCATGCAACTGCCCGTTGAAAGAAAAAGAGGAAAATTTTCAAAGGCACAACGCAAGTGCGAAGCGAGGCAGCCGAACTGCCACGGGACATGGTACCCACAATGGTACCCTAGAAAATGTTGAGGTTTATTATGCTCTTAGGTGCATTTTTAAGCATGTACTGGGCTTATTTTACATGATTGTAGTTGTACACTGTTAATGCCAGGCATATATAAGGCTAAAAAAAAAATCCGGAAAAAAAAAAAAAAAAAAAATTTAGTTAACAAAACTGGCATTCCACAGCGTGTGTCTGTGCGGCCATTTTGTAAGTTGAACAAAACAGCATCGCTTAGCGTTCAATAAACACAAACTCCAACGTGTGTTTCATATTCAACGCGCGTACATAATGGTGCGGTCCCGTCGGGTTTGTGCAAGTAGCATCACCCGTGCGCCCTCTAGTTCTTATATATAACTCTATGGTCATGGCACAGTTATAATGGCTTTGTTCTTTGGATGGCCCCTGTATATGTGGGATAACAAGAACCAAGAACATCGCCACTTGCCTCTAGCTAGAAGATGAAATTCCAGACCTGGTTAATTACATGGTGTTCTTTTGAAGTCCTATGAGGAAGAAAATCCACCAGAATCTACAGTGGTTAATTGTTCCGGTTAAACAGTTACAAATTATTGAATAATACCTGGAGTTAGGCTTCCACGACATTCTCCTTGCATATTGCTCCATGTTGCCCAGAACCTTTAAAACTTTTAACAATTAATCAGGATAATGTACATTCCAAGAGAGTCCAAAGACAAGTCAAGCTATTCCAAGCCACAAAAGGGCGACAGGGCATTTAAATCCGGGGCAACAGGGCGTTGAAATCCCATACGCCAGCAACGAAAGGAAAAAATCAAATTCCCAAAGTCTCATCAGGTTTGACTTTCTGTAAAAACACAGAGTCGTTCACAACTTATAAATCCTCTAAAAGAAAAGTGCAGTTTGAGTAGGTGGCAATGTAGATTATCTTGTGAGCGATTTCTCCATCTTCCAAAGATGAATATCATCCCCAAAGCAGTATGTAGATATTCCCAAGTCCTTGTTGGCCGCTCATACAAACGTTTAAGGGTGTTAAAACATATGTTGTGTGACTAGTGTACACTTTAAAAAAAGACAAGACGCAAGACTTAGCCAGATGAGTGACGTACGACCAGCTTATGTTTTTGACCTTCAACAAGTGAAATGCACGTAGCTGCACGAGATTTACATCACTAGTCGTTTCCTGACTCATTTCCATAAGGGTTCTGAGCGAGGACGATTTGGCAGCTGAATATTATATCTTTAACCTTATAGATCCCTGGTAGTTCCGCTGGCTGATACTTCGCGGAGGCAACAAAGGCGATTGCCTCCATGCCCCCTTGGGGCCCGTGAAATGCTCCAATAGAAATTGAAAACTACCTCATAGGATGTCCTTTACCAAGGAGAAAATGCCTTGGTACCCTAGCCCTTTCAAAAATGAAGGCCTGTAGTGCCCCTTTACATGAACTGTTACCACTACTCCCCCCCCCCCCCCCCACCCCCAAGCAGGGGTGTTACTTGTTTCCGTTTTAAACGACATTTCAAAGTGCTGGATTCAACACTCACTCTGCCAAATACAATCGAGTACACATTGCGGTTAGCGGTCAACTCAGTTCCCATCTCCACTTTTATATCCACTGTATTAGATTATTAATACATTAAGTACAGAGCCTAAAAAGTAGGTTTTAAAAGCCCCGGGAATACTTTGGGACACAACAAAGGAAAAGTGTGGTGCACACTGCACAGCACCAAGAACAATCATGCTCCCCATACCAAGCTCTTAATTGCATCAGTTGTAGTAGAAATAACTTTGAATGGCAGTAATGTTAAGCCAGCATCCAATAATAAGTCCTAAACAAAAAGTTCTTTACACTATAAGGCCGTGTCCGAAACGACGACTTCGGCTACAGCTACGTCTAGATCAGCGCGTCTACCAGTGTTGAAGAATAGGCAGACGCGCGCGATCTAGCCGTAGCTGTAGCCGAAGTCGCCGTTTCGGACACGGCCTAACCATGGTAACAGGCCTGATACAACAACATGTACTTCACAGAGGCAGTGGAAGAAACTGTCTCCGTTCCCCTTGTACCTCTCCACAAGGCTGCTTGTTACGTACTTCTGACAAGGGAACTTTGCACCTCTAAAAAAAGACCGCTTGGTAATTATACCTCACACAACATTTTTCATGTCAGCTTTATGCTCCTAGGGTGTCGATTTCCGATACAGAAGTTGTAAACGACGGAAGGACTTGTACACACTCTAGTAAACACACTGGCGCTCTCGGACTTGGAGAAATGAAAGTCTAGGGTAGTACAGGATACATAAATCCCATGTTCACTACAGATAAAACACATTCAATGAACTCAGCATGATTGCAAAGACAATACAATGTTCATTTCATTTGGGCACATGTTCAGCAGTTTTACATTTGACCTTTCAGATACCCCCTCCCGCTCCCGCTTGTCTGGATGCTAAGGCAAAAAACAAACATGTTTAGCGTCCCCACCCGCTTCCCTTTTAGAGGCCTCCTTTAAAAAAAAAAAAATTAAATAAAAAAAATTACATTTTACTGATCTCAAACGGAAAACAAACAAATAAGCTTGGAAGAAAAAGCCCAGAAAAAAAAATGTTTACATTTTAATGATCTTAGACAGCAAACAAATTAAGGTTGTCTCTACAAAAGTGTCAAGGTCAATTTAAGAAAAAAAGAAACCTCCTCCTTTCCTTTTTTCAATAAAGTTAAAAGCTAAACATCTTTTTGTTTTTATTTGGCCTAAGAACTTTTGAGAAGAAGTATTAAATGGTTGGCGACAGCCACAACGTTTTATGAGTCACAGGAAGTATTCAAATAAAGGAAGACATTGGGCGTCTAGCCTGGTTTCAGACACACATCCTACGCCTCTTGTAGCAGCCAATAGCAACTTTGACAGTAGTAGGGGTACAAAGGCTAGTCCATATGAATGAGACAATTAAAAGCTATTTAAGAAGAACTCAATTTATGCTTTCTATCTTTTCATTTTTAGGTAAAGAAAAAGGATTTGGATAAATTACTTTACATTGAACAATATGCATGTACTTTGCTAATTGCACAATAAGGGAATCAATATGTTTTACCGAGACAAAGTCGGGGTAAATTATCAAGAACCAGGCCCCGGCGGGTTTAAACCACTAGTTGAAAACCGATTCAACATGATTTGATTCCCATTCATAAATACCTTTTCGGTCAAAAAACATCAACACATTTTTGGTCAAAAGGTAAAACAAATGCAAAAATTATAATTGTTCAATGATTTCTTTCAACACAACACCCCTCCAGCTATAAAATGGTAAAGCCCTCGGGTAAACAACACCTTACAAGGGAATGCTGTGCGCGTAACGCGTATCACGTGATGTGGCACAACTGTTTCAGCAGTTGCTCTCGACCAATAGGAATGAAGAAACTGTCTTATAAGCACAGGTGCATGCTCGCGTGTCATGCCCATGTTTCTACACTTTTTACTGGTCATTATCAAAGGTTTATACACACCCACGTGACGCGCTCTCCACCAATAGAAATAGCGATAACGTCTGAGGTATTAATGAATGTACATTTAATGAAGCTCTTCCCTTAAAGGCAGCGCCATAAATCTCAAAGGTACCGTAGCAGCAATGAAGCCCTAACTTTTCTTTCAGAAGAAAACTGACTATTAGGATATTAAGCTAGAGTCAAGTGTCTTGGGTCAAATATTAACAGACATGGGAGTTCTATTGGATAAGATTTTGTAGCAAGCTTTAAAATGGGGTTTACGTGGCTGGTTTCAGGGATGTGATAGGCTGTTGAAAAAAAAACCTGAAGCAAGTATGAGCGCAAAATGGGAAAGCTTGCGAGCGCAATGCCCGAAAGATATGAAGCCTGCTTACATTTGTTTATCCTGAATGCCCTACTCTGCAATCTGGGGTGTCTCATAAGGTTCTAAATGCATTTTCTAATGAGTTTGATCTTTTTGTCAAGAAAAAAAAATATATATATTTAAAGAATTGTGGGGGTTATATTGACAAAATATAATTTCTGTTTAAAAACGGAGAAATCACATCCCTGTGCTTTTGCCTTGCAATTCCGAATCCAGCAAATCCAAAGGAAGTGTAAATTGAGGGATTTTCTCAACTTTAGGGTTAGATGAATTAGCGATGATTCAGCTATTCACCCTAAATGGGGATGCAAATAATTTCGGGTTGCATTTTTTTTTTAGCTTTGTCGTGAGTCAGGAGCAGCTGATCGTTATTCCAAACCAGTTTCTTTGAAAACGTCAACAATTTATCCGGAGGTCAGATGTTCATGTCCCGCTTCAGTCAATTTGTCTTTGCTCAACCCCAAATCATTTTAAATTTACCCAGTCAGTTTCCCTTGTGGTTTATACTTAATAGCCTTTCCACTATGATCCATTCCGTATCAGATGGTAATGTGTTGAAAAAAATTGTCACCGATTTCACAAAAAGCCATATATCAAAAAGCATGATTAAGATTTGTATTCTACACTGTGCTCGACGTGAGACTGCAAAAACTAAAGCCATGACCTTTTTATATGATTTTGTAAAGTGTAACCTATCCATTGGCAAACTAGTTTCTTTAAACAAAAAATATTTCAAAAAAAGGCGTCTCAAATAAAGTCTGGCACATCCTACGCGCAAAAGAACGTTCCCGTGAACACATGCCCACAATCCATTGGACTCCCAGAACGTTCCGATGGACCACATCATTGTGCTGAAGTACAATAGCAATCCCAGGCCCAATACTTTACAGCTAGGCCACAAAAGTGATTGCCTCCATGCCCCCTGGTCATTGCCTTGGTGCCCTTGAAATGCTCGAAGTAGAAATTTCCAATTTCCTCATAGGGTGCCCTTTACCAAGGAGAGAATGCCTCGGTGTCCTTGCCCTTTCACAAACGAAGCATACAGCCGTGGTGACCACACACATTAGTGTTTTGAACTTTCCAACAGAATGTTCCGACAGTCTTAACAGAACAGTCCAGGTGAACGAGTTGCAATACTAATCCGAATCAAATTACAAAGCTCCTACTGTTCTGACTTTTCGGACCCACCGTAAGAAGTCCAAGACGTGTGTCTCTTTGTGAAACCTTTAGTATGATGACCCATCTGAATAAAGTGTTATTCAATCGAGCATGGGGTCTCTTATTTGCTACCTAAAAAATATTTTGGTCAACAATGAACTTTTTGAGCTACAAGTCCTACAGTCGAATAGCATTCCCACCCACCCCCCCTACAAAATTCAAGGCCTGACAGGTCAAATACAATCAATGTAAGATCCAAATTCCCTTTAAAGGCAGTGGACACTATTGGTAATTACTCAAAATAATTATCATCATAAAACCTTAATTGGTGACGAGTAATGGAGAGAGGTTGATGGTATAAAACATTGTGAGAAACGGCTCCCTCTGAAGTGACATAGTTTTCGAGAAAGAAGTAATTTTCCACTAATTTGATTTTGAGACCTCAAGTTTAGAACTTAAGGTCTTGAAATCAAGCATCTAAACGCACACAACTTTGTGTGACAATGGTGTTTTTTCTATGGCCAATTGAGCTCAAATTTTCACAGGTTTGTTATTTTATGCATATGTTGAGATACACCAACTGCGAAGGCTAGTCTTTGACAATTATCAGTAGTGTCCACTGCCTTTAGGCGCTGTTTGTTTGCTTACGGTCATGTCAGTAAATAGTAAGAAGAGCCATGTACTTGGGCAAAGTTAAGCCTGTTTTTTCCTTCTTTCAAAAACTCGGTCAACCTGTCCAAGGTTACAACTGTCCAAGAGTTTCCTTCATTTATGTTTTCCTAATTTGTCCATTAAGTTCTTCAGGATATCAAGAAACATTTGCTGAAGGAACTAATTCTGTCCATCCTGGTGGTGGACGTTTGGTTCACCGTGGCAACAGTTTTTCCCTCCAAGGAAAACCCAGCTGGAAAATTGGATGTGTCACTCATTACAAGTTATTTGGTTATATTACATGACTGTTTATTTCAAGGAAATCATCTGCAAGTAACAATCTATGTTTAATATTAAGAGACCTGTAGTGTATGTAATCATTTAAAAAAAGAAAAGAAAAAAAGGGCACTTTAAAGTGATCCCCCATGCTGCCGCGTCTTGGGCTGTATCGTAAACTTGGGTGTGATCCCTGGCATTACGGCAGTTAATGATTGGCACCCCAAAACAATGATATTGACAAAATACGAAGACTGCCAACGTATGTCAAGATAGCTCAGTTGGTAGAGAGATGTGGGAGGAAAACCACAACGGAGATAACCTCCGCAATCAGGTAGGGACTGGAAACCCAATCCACATGCAAAAGCCTTGGTCTGACGTGGGATTCGAATCGGGGTCCACAGAGGTAAAAGGCAAGGAAAGAAACAAGCGAGTAAAGACATCTTGGGCCTTGTTTTACAAGTAAAACAAATAATTTATGGGTTAAAAAATAAATGTAACTGTTTGGTGAACTGAAGACAAATGGGTGTTCCCCACGTTTGAACTGAAGGTATGGAAGGATAAAAAAAAAAAAATCATTTGGCCAAGTTAAACCGGTAATGGTAACGGCCTACATTGCACATGTGCATGTACCTAAAAAATAATTAAAAACATCAATGCATCAAAGGTAATTAAAAAAAAAGAGTGACATCAACTGACAGGAAAAGATTCAGTAAATAAAACATACAACAACATTAGTTTACATACAACATCCATGACAACTTTGTCTTGGTGAAAACGTAGATGCTATCCCAGAAAGAGCTAAGATTGATCATAGAGATTTGAATCAATCCATTTTAACAACGCGTCAAAAGATGAATCTTGGTGCTTTGTGAAATCAAGCACAGTAGTGCCCCAGTCTGACCATAGCATTAAAGTTAAGTACAAAGCATTTTATATCGTAAATATTATCATGGAACGTGTCACTCACAACTGTTCTTCGATTTGGAGGGAGTGGGTGGGTGGCTGTCATGACAATATGTACAACACAACAATAGCCATCAAGCACAAGTACAAAGCATTTAAGATTATGAATATTACGGGATGTGACAATCACAATTGTGCTTTGATGGGGTGAGGCCCTGTGGCACTCCCATTTCTAAAAACATAACACAAACTCGGATGTCATTGACAATCACGTTTCCGGCTGCGTTCCCATCAATCAAAGTAAACAAGGACACTCTGCAGAGTAGTACACGCAAAACAGCGTGCCAAACTTGGTCCTGACAATGGCAACGAATGGTTCTTTTAAGAACGAATCAAAAGATAGAAAGAAAAAAAAACAAGCATGCGGACGAAGTTACCTTCTATTCAGCGGAACAGCCACTGCTGGCGTCCTTAAGGCGTGGCCGCTCCGATTTCGCATCCCCTTCATGCTTTTCTTGCGTCCAATCATGGTTCACTCCTTTGAACTAAATGTAATACACTTCTGTATTTCAGTATGTACGTTTAGGATGCAGTCCACGACTCTATTTCCAGCTTATCTATTAGTCAGAATTCTCCTTTTTTAGAAATTGTGAAGTCATCACAAGACGCGCTCAGCGCTCACAACAAGCTGTTTTTTTTAAACAGTGGTTGGAGTTTGTGTCTTTCGACATGAGCTAATTCTAAGTGACAACACTGATGGGGGTTGGGATTCATGTAAGATTTTCATGCTAGAGTCCAATGCATGTATTGACAGCACATGGGTTTGAACCTCGACCAGGTTGGTTGGAATGCTAAGTGCCCTATGCTAGAAAATAATAGGTTGGTCTGTTTTTAGACATGAATTGTCATTTGTTATGCATTTAAACAACAACAGTAAGTATATTCCATGGAGAACATACCCAAGCCTAGACTAGATTTTCACAAGGCCTCATCATTCGACTTAAGACATTGTAAGATGGTCTATCAGTATAATCATAGAGATTTGTACTTTTACATCAAACTTAGCAAATAAAATAAGATTTGATTGGGAGTTTATATCAATCTTAGCCATTTGTGAAAATGTAATGTTTTCGTCAAGGTTATCAGAACTTATTCTACAAAAAAAGTGACTGTCAAAAATTCAGACACTCAAACATTCTGTTTACTCATGGACTTGATCATTGTCTTTAATGCTCAGTTCTAGATGTTTCACACAGGTGTACAGTTCACAACATTTCAGTAACATTTATCTACAAAAGCATTGTAAATGTCATAGCACGCCTGTGTAAGTATAAGTCCCTGATCCTCGTCTATAAATAATAACAAGGAAGTGGCCTAAACTAAACTGGAATAACCTTGTTTGTGATTGGTCAAATGGTTACTAAGCTTGATTGTGATTGGTCAAATACTTCCTTAGCTTGTTCATAACTCATCTAGTGGTTCCTAAGCTTGTTCATGATTGGCGAAGTGATATCCTTAATCTTCAAAGTTTTTCAGTAACTGTCAATCCATTTTTCCAACGGCCTTCAACACAATGAATCTTATAGGTGAAAAGTTTATACTCAAACAGTCAAAGTGAGGTATGGCTACTAAAAATAATGAACGAATGTTCAGTTCAAAAACATTGACTCACCACTTCACGTACAGAACACAAAATTGTATTGCAGGCCGAGGTCTACACTGTGCCACATACACTACAATTACAACTCTGAACTTCAAGTACAGAAGTCTCATTAACATCGCATGCAAAAAATGACAGCCAGCCCTTCCAACACCGAAGGCCTTTGAAAGCCCCACCCTGATTGGTGGAGAATTCCAGCAGCAGGAAATTCCGTTTCCTTTTGGTTGGGAAATGATAAGGTCATGCAGTGTAGCTGTGTGTGTTCAACGGACCAATCCAGTACAGGGTTACTTAAGGAGGCAAGGGGGCCTGGGTCGACCAGACAAGACGTTGTAAGGGGAGGGAAAAGGTGATGAAATTTTGAGCTATTCTTGGAGCAGTGGAAATCCTGTCAGTACTGGGTACACGTTGGTTTTCTTAAAGGAATGGGACCTCATTGGAATCTGACAGTATGGGTCTTGTGTCAGACAAGACGACTCACATAACAATAACAATAACAACAAATTCTTATATAGCGCATTTCACAATAACCGTATCAATGCTCTTTACATTAGTGCCCTGGTCATGGGGCCAATAACATCCCTGTAATGTTTCTCAGCTCCCTCGGGAGTATACAGCCCTGAGCTGCCTGTAAGGCGCTTGTGGCTTTTTCATATACAATATCAACTTCTACCCTCGCAGGTACCCATTTATACCCCTGGGTGAAGAGAAGCAACTATAGTAAAGTTTCTTGCTCAAGGAAACAAGTGTCACGACCGGGATTCGAACCCACACTCCGGTGAAAACGCACCAGAACTTGGATTCGATGCTCTTAACCACTCGGCCATGACACATACACAGGCATTAGATTGGGAACTAAAAAGAACAAGGTCTGTTGGACAAATTTGGCAAGCCAAGATTTTGAGAAGGACCCTCTCACTAACTCTTCAAAACCCAATTCCGAGGATTCCAAGCAAAATTAAGACACAAAAGTGGGGCGGGGGGGGGGGGCATAAAGTTCTACATGTGCTGGTTAGCCAGACCCCTTTTTGTCAGTTAGAGCAGCTTTCAGATGAAATCCTAATTTTGCATTAATGAACAACCAGGGCCCTGCAGGGAATCTAAATAACAAAACTTCTCAGTATTTGCCCGTTTTGATCAGACTTTTGGACGAGTCTTAATTATGCAAGCAATTGAAAAGCCAAATTCCTCATCTTTCATAATGTGCTCCTGTCAATCACTAACCCTCATTTGCATCAGTGGTCAGTGTACACTGTAAGACAGAGAACCAGCTTGTGAAATATTAAACGAAGAAACTGTAAATAAATAGTAAACTCTCAGGTGCAGCGATGTTTAAATCTCTTTGAGGGATTAATCCAGAGGTCGTCGGTTCAAGTCCCGCTCTAGTTTATTTTCTTTGTTCAACACCAAATCACAGCTTAAACCGATCAGAAGACCTTTGACATATCCTGCTTATTCTTGGAAATACGCAAAAAAAACAGCGCCAAGAATTCGGTATGCAAACCATTTTTACCACAGAGTTCACTGTCACCGAGTATCTCCAACTCTACTTTTGTGAAGAACAGGAACGAACTCCGAGTAAGATTTTATCAAACTTAGCAAATTGTATCAACTTTGTTGCCTCTAAAAATTGTTTATAAATATTTACTACTTGTAAACACTGTAGCTGAACCTTGCATTCTCCTTGCAATGGAAATTCATGAGAACAAGAGCTAGGCATGTTTGACAAAGTTATAAACAATTCTCAACTTAAACATAAGGCTTTCATAACTTAGCCAACAGAGGGCTCACTTCATAATTTTTACAGTCCATCTTGCATAGCCGAGGAAGTCCTGCATAAAGTTTCAAAGGGATACAGTGCTTTACCAAATTTATCTTGTGAGTGAACAGGAAATTCTCAAGGAGACTGAGTTACTGGGCTTAGCAACTGGCTTTTGTATTTATTTATTTATCATCATAATAATGACAAATGTACAATATAATTCACAGGAGGCTCGATTGAACAGAATCTTGTTCTACAAAACTTGTTCTGGACTTCTATGTAGATCTTGCAAATCAAGACCTCGTGCAAATGATATCATCAATTATTGCCGAACCTTTTGGGGGTTGAATTGCCTTGGAAACACAAAGCATGCAAGCACAAGTAAGCCCACACAAAACAATGACTATACATTGTTGTATACCTTGGCTATAGGTTGGGCCCTGAGTCTCAGCTGAACAAAGGTGCAGAGGACGACCGTCTTACTCGGTTAACAGCTGACTCAAGACTGCCTCGTGGCTGGCCCGCTCGCACAGTCCAGTCGCTGACACGCTTGGGTGACTTTGTTATATTCAATACGTAATGTCTACAACATAATACTGTACATCACTACAATATGTACATGTATCATGAGGCATCAAAATAACTCACGGCACCACAGCAATTGCCATTGTGCCCTGTGCTTTTGCTGTGGTGTCCTTGGACAAAGTTCCAACCAATTAAAACAAATTCATAGAAGTGCCCCTTACCAGAGAAAAACTTCAGTGCCCCCTTCATCAAGAGCAAAGTTTACCCTCTTTTCAAAACTTCTGTGCCCCCTTCATCAAGAGCAAAGTTTACCCTCTTTTCAAAACGTCTGTGCCCCCTTCATCAAGAGCAAAGTTTACCCTCTTTTCAAAACTTCTGTGCCCCCTTCATCAAGAGCAAAGTTTACCCTCTTTTCAAAACTTCTGTGCCCCCTTCATCAAGAGCAAAGTCTACCCTCTTTTCAAAACTTCTGTGCCCCCTTCATCACGAGCAAAGTTTACCCTCTTTTCAAAACTTCTGTGCCCCTTCATCAAGAGCAAAGTTTACCCTCTTTTCAAAACTTCTGTGCCCCCTTCATCAAGAGCAAAGTTTACCCTCTTTTCAAAAATTCTGTGCCCCCTTCATCAAGAGCAAAGTTTACCCTCTTTTCAAAACTTCTGTGCCCCCTCCATCAAGAGCAAAGTTTACCCTCTTTTCAAAACTTCTGTGCCCCCTCCATCAAGAGCAAAGTTACCCTCTTTTCAAAACTTCTGTGTCCCCTTCATCAAGAGCAAAGCTTACCCTCTTTTCAAAACTGCAGACTTTTTAAAAACTTTAGCTCCAGCAGGGATCTTCACAATGCTCAAGCTATACAGGGTAACAGGCCGAAAGATGTGAGTTGCATGCTAAAATGGGCAAATTGTGGCCGATACATCAACAAAAAATAACAATAAATAAGTTAAATATATTATTAAGACCAAGTTAAATAAAGTCAACCTCAAGATTGCACAGTAGTGCTTTTAAAAAACAAGAATTAACACCAAGTAGAAAATAGTCCTAGAATCATGTTTCATTTCAATGTCCATTAATGTCCGCCAGACAGTTTGCATATGCAATCATGTCTGCCCGGACGCTGCTGCATAATGCAATTGTGTCCGCCCGAACACATTTGCACATGCAGTCCGCCCCCATGCAAAACTGTCCTTGCAGTAAATTAAACGCCCTTGGTCGACGGAACACGTTGGTAATTTTTTACAAGCTAAGTGCATGTCATGAATGACATGGGAAATGTTCGGCCGTTGGGTATTCGCTGCAATCATAAAATACGTGACCATTCATGCTGCATATTATGTAGGTTCAGTGCATGCACGCTCGCTTACGCGCGCACCTTACACATGTAAAGTCATGTACAATGTTTGCCGGACGTTTTTTGCATAACCCCCAAAAAACAAAAGTTTTTGCAATCTGCCCCCCCCTGTAGTTTTGAAAAAATTCTCCGCTATACCGATTTAAGGCTAATGTATATCTTAGGCCATGGACAGTTGCATGCACAAGGCCCGATATCTTTTGAGGCCTGCACTTTGCCAAGGGCTTGTACCATTCTCAGAACTTCATGGGTGTTCCTTAGTTTTACACAATGATCCCAAACAGCTCATCACAAAAACTCTACTTGTCAATTGTAACACCAAGCTAAATAGGTATCACATAGTTTTGATTCCTAAAACCTCATCAACCAGAACAATTTACAAACCAGTGGAAGTTACCTTTAAAGCCTTTAATAGATCCTACCTTTAAACCGAAAGGTCAGCCTTATTCTAATGGCATGCATGTCACAGATTCATTGTTTAATTCGTTTGACAAGTAAAAAAAAAAAAAACTGAATTTGGATTCCTAAAAAAAGGAACAAAATCCAAACTTCTGTTTCAGACAGACACATAGCAACTATAAACAAATCCTACCTGTTTTTACGCATGATGACATCCTTTTGATAAATTATTCCAAATCCAGAGGGGGGCTAACCGGACTGACTTTGTCACAGCAACGAACACTAAAACTACTTAAGTTGCAAATTGACAAAACATGCCCAAAGAAAATACAACTGTTATGCAGGCTCTTGGGGCAACTGCGGAGGGGAAGGGGGTGAGTCACACCCCATCGTCCTGTACTGAGTGACAATGTAGAGACAGTGAGGATTGGGATGTAAATCGCTGTGAACGACACACAGGACACTTGGGGGCACCAAAGAAATGACTAACTCTTTCTGGCAGATATTATCTATTAAAAGAAAGACAGATGTGCTACATGTATGCTGGAGAATATCGGTGCGAATGCGCACTAGGTAGACCAGGGCCCAATTTCATAAAAAGCCTGTACGCATAAAAACTTGCTAAGCACAGAAAAAACTTACTTAGAAGAAACTGGTTACTGCTTAACTCTAAAGCAAGGAATCAGCGCCTAAGGAAGCAGGGAATTCCGTGAATACGTCAAGGGTATTTCGCTGGTTGCTTCCGCGCACCCCAGGTTATTAGGCATGAGTACACGATTATTTTGTGTGTGAAAATTTTGACACAAAATGTAAAACTGCCCACTCAGGCGTTGCAGTATCTTGCCTACCAGAAAGCCCCCTGGAATATGGTTGTTTCGTATACAAGGTTAGTTGTTTTGTAAACAAAGGTTACAAGGTCTCTACAAATTTCCCTTTAAAATACTCACCTCAATCAACGATGTAAACGCCAAGGTATGCAGTGATATAACATAGATCAAGGACCTGGTTATAAATAGTATCATCCTGTTACTCATTAAGACCCAGAGACCTAACAACAAAGGTTACGGTAAGGGTGAAGTACTAATTAATAGACAGAAACAAGGATTAAGTCCAAGGTCTGTTGGACTCATGTTTCAAATTCAATTTGCACAGGGAAAGTTGGTGCTGGATTATGATTTAGGCGACTATGTACAGTAGTATACACATATTGACTGGCAATGAGATTTCCCCAGAGGGACTTTGAGTGACCAAAATAGGGTCACTTACAGGCCCAAGGAGGGCTAGACGTGCACTTTTTACCGAATTATGCCAGTCCACATTGTTTTATAACACACCTCGGTCTAAAATGTGAAATAAGAAAAGAAACGTCAGGCCATTAACTATTTTTGGCATTCATACCATAGGGCCTTTTGATTGGTAAGTTGTTTGCTAATTCTATTTTCTCATAATTAAATAGAGCAGATTACAACTAGCTGATCAACAATTTGACCCAATAAAAAAGGAAATTAACAACAGTGATAGTCCAAACGCTTTTCCCCTTCAAGCCAAGTCCATAGCCAAGATTCAACAGCGGACAATGTTGAGTCATTGTCTAATTGCTGACAGTTTAAGGTCAAACAAGACTGCAGTTCGAGGCCAGAAGCTTAGTCGGGTCATTGTAGGGACACGACACTTATAATTTGGGATGGGACATGTTTTATGTAAAGCCATGGATACCGTCAGTTGTGTAATGCTAGTAAAACAACAGACTTTACAGTCTAAAGGGTCTATGTACTTTTTCCTAACAAATAACACAATGTCCACAGATTTACATTAAACTTTAAACACAGTTTGAAGATTATGATAGTAGAAAGCTTCCCTTGAAATTTTACGTACTGAGGTGCTGTAGTTTTTAAGAAATGAGTAAAACAAATAGTTTCCGTCTCAGTTATAGCATGTAAAATCATATTAACCAGTTATGCTATGGTTTTGGTATAATATCATAACTGGTTAATGGGATTTTACATGCTAAAATAATTTTTCGTCTTTCTGAGACAAAAATTATTTTGTGACTTGTTTTACTCACTTCTCAAAAACTACACAACCTCAGCTAGTAATATTTGAAGGGTAGCTTTCCACGTTCATTATTTTCAAACCCTGTAAGTTTAATGTAAATCTGTGGACATTTTGACAAAGTACCCAAATCCTTTAAAGAGAAAGGGATTGCCACAGTGTTTCTGGCATGGTTTCGCAATGGGAGACTTTCTGGGACGATAGAGGGCAGCAGACTTACCGGGTAAATCCATTGTTCTCAGAATTATGCGCATGTTCAGAACTACGTAAACAATGGAAATTTACCCGGTATGTCTGCTGCCACCTAGTGTTGGAAAGTCTCTTATTCCATGCTTACAACCGACCCTAGAGCCTCAGTGCAAGACGTTCAAACTATCGCAATCCCCTGTTCCACTTTTCCATCCTCCCTGTGCACTATCAAACGTTAGCATGCGCTGTTGGAAAACTTCTAGCTCACCCCACACCACCTCCACCCTCTGTCAGTGGAATGTGTTCTCAAGGGCAAGGTCAATATTTTGCGTTTCAGCTACTACTAGTACTAGCAGTAGACCACTAGTAGTACGTAGTACTACCAATTCCTAAAGGAAGAGTAAAGTTTTAAAAAGAGAAATACAACAAAGTCACGAACTTCCATTCCCATCATTACTCTATCTAAACAAAAAATCAAAAGTGGTGGCCGGATGCCGACAATTTTTCTTTTAATTAACCCCTCCCAATATGTGGTATAAACTCAACAGCAAAGCTTCCAACTTTCTCTTCTCTTCTTGCCGACATGTCTGAGAGTGAGACCCCAACCCACGCCAAGCAAGGGGCCATCAGTCATTTCCCTTTATACCACAAAAAGCAATGGCATGTGTACACACTACACAGTCATGACAGCACAGACCGGTACAAAAGTTGGCTACGGACAATTGACAATTTTGCCATTTTTCATAAGTAAAAAACGTTCATACTTTCCAGGTGGTGGTCCGAAATCCCCTTCTCCTTCTTCTCCGTCGAAAAACATGTCTGCTTGGTGTCCAACCTCGACTCGAACCTGCAAATTTTCGGGTTGGTTTTGTGACTCAAGCCGTGCAAAGCATTGACCCCTCCTCCTAGCTGCAGAAAATGGCCGTCTGACATTTTTTGGGAACCGAGTAGTTGATGTCAATAGTTGATAGTGTTTCACTTTTGGCCGGAACTTATTTAAGAAGAAAAAAGTTTTCACTTGTTTTTGCCAAATTTATTTGATCTCAACTGGTCAACAATCCGATGGTTTGACCACAGACTAAGGGTCTAGCTTTCTCTGTGGCTTTCCTAATTCGACCCCCATGTGATTCACAGGCCTAAAAATAAACCATATGAATAAACCAATGCTGAGTTTTAAACAAAAGAAGAAACAATGGTAATATTATTTGACTGAACAGACATTGTGAAAATTTGTCATTTGAACCACGATCTTGGTGTAAAAGAATATTTAGAACAATATATGCAAGGCCGAGGCGGACAGATTTCTAATTATAGTAAAATAGTGCCCCCGCCCCTGAAAAACGACCTCCCCCCCCCCCCAAAAAAAAAAGTTCCCAGTTCCCGGCCCTATACAAACAAACTGAAAAAGCAGGTCACATGGATGAGTGTTAGAGTGTGTTTTTTAAGAGATAAATGCTTGTCATTCATAATGATAAATACACCATCGGCGATTTACAGGAAAAGGTAAAAATCCTAGCATGACCCGCCCCCCGCAATAGAATAATGTGTTCCATGTGTGACCCCAACTACACGTTACACAACACTCGCAAACGTACACACAAAATCCGTGCATGTGACAGTGGATCATGGTTTATAAGTGCCGCAGCGCCCTCTATCGCTAGTTTGTACTAATTATTAAAAGTGGGGTACTAATATTATTCTTTTCTTGCCCGGATCATTTTGAGGAGTACCTCCTTGAATTCAGCCACAGAACGGATAATTTTGTGATGTTCAGCGAAGTTTTGTTCTCTTTTGTCATTATCCCAGAAATGTTATTGTTTTCTTCCTGCAAAATAATAACATCAACTACTCTTTTAAAAATCAATACAGTTATTTCATTTTATTTAAAATAACCTAGACATTAAACATCTGAACATAAAATTGCAGAGACACAAAATAATATGATTAAAAAATGTATTGTATCGTATAAATGTTGCATAATTTTCCCTAAAAGCATAAAAAGCCTGATTCGTCTCGGGTCAACTTAACCCGGAATACTAATCAATTGCCAAAAGCGTCGCCGTCGATTTCACAAAACTCTTCCTAACTTACGACTTATCTAAGTACTTAGGACGAGTCCCAACCCTGCACTGTAGCATGCAGACCTTAAGATTAGTCCTAAGTAAGGAAGAGTTACTCGTCATAACTTGAGATAAGACGAGTCCTAATTATAGACTTTTGTTCAAATACAAACTTCATAACCACAAAATTCAAGTCTCTTCTCAAAACTTATCTTATGTCACAGGTTTTCAATGACTAATTTTGTTGTGTCTGTTTGTCTTTGTGTTGTGTTTTGTTTCTGGTTTTACTGCGCCTTGAACACCCAGCAGGGTGGATATGTGCGCATTACAAGTCTTATTATTATTATTAACCAGAAGCTGAGGAGAATATGAGTGCCGACAGTTGAACAACCTCTACCTGGCAAGTAGACCAGCACGCACATGGAGTATTACATGAGCAAACCAGCCCTATGCTTATACATGTATTTTTATCTTTACAAATTCTGTGTAAAACCTTTTCAGACTCTTTCAATGGCGTTTTGAGAGAAAGTGAACAGATCCTTGAACTCTGTAATATATTTACGAGCAATGTTCTTGGCCACAATTGCATAACACTTTCAGCAAAAAACATATTGCTTAGAACACACAAATATTACTTAGCATAACTGGATACCAGCTTACTGCTTATTCTTGCTGAGCAAGAAAAAAAATCTGATTAAGCTCAGTTTTCTGCTCGATGCCTTTATGAAATAAAAATTAATTCAACATTAATTATACTCATACTGTACAGGCAACTAAATACTTTTAAAAATCATTTTTTACTGAAATATAATTATCCTCATTTCACCCATATTATCTTATACTTTGTCAACTTTCTTGAAGTCAATAATCTATCAAGTTTTTTGGATGGCATCTCAATTATAATTCAGTGGTTTGTCTATACCCTATCAGTTCTTTAATCAATATAAATAAAGTATTTAATCGGCTATTTAGGCCCAACAGTTTTTAAAGGAGGCGTTGTTTTTTTTGCCGAATCTGTCGAAACCACTTTTTGTTTGTCTTTTTCAAGGAGAGCTCCAACTGTGTTGTTCCACATGAGTTTAAAGTGTTCATTAACTTGATTCTCATTGTGTCGTATACCAATACCAATCCCTGTCCTCAACGCAACTTGCTTGTTAACAATGTACTGTTGATAGTATCTGCTTAATCTGGGTTTAACTTTCACCTTGGCCAGCACAATCCCAATGTACACGTCGTCCAGCTTGAAAAACGGAACATTCGCTGATGTTTTGTAGACACGAGTTGCTACGTCCGATGAGAAGACGTAGCACCCACCGTTCAGCCACGGAGGGTAACTTGGACGGGAGTATTCCTGTTTTGTGACATACCACTTGGAGCCTATGTCCCGATGGGGTTTATAACCCGTCCTGAGATTCCCTTCGGCGAAGTTAGCTCTCGGCATTGTCTTGAGACGTTGGACGAGGTTCCGTACATTAATCATCATGTCAGCGTCTACGCTTACGACGTAACTGACTCTCGGGCAGTGGGTCATGACCCACCTAAATCCCATCAGAGTCTTATAAGTCAAATTGAAATATCCTTCGTTGAAATCTTCCTGGATGAAATCGTGTGTCCGTTCATCCTCATTCTGGAGCATGCCCCTGACCGCAGGATCTGCTGACTGACCAACCAAAAACATAGTTAGAATACGCTGGCCCAGTACCTCGGTGACACCGCCCCATGTCTGACGAATCTGCTCCCTGTCAAATCTCTCCTCCGGCTTGCACTTGACGAGAAAAACCAAGAAGAGGTTTCCATTTTTGTCGCTGCGGTTTTTACACGCCCCTTCATTAGTTATTGTAAAGTTAAACAGGTGAGGGTTTACAGCTGGTTTTGGATCCGGTTTAACAGCTACCTGTACCTTTATTGGTTTTGAGGCATGTTCCTTATTTGCTGTGACAGGCTCTACAGCTTTAGTCCGGTTGTTTGCTACCTTTCCGACGACGACAGTAACATGGCGAAATGTAGTGCCGATAAAAGGCTTCGTGGTACCCGTTGCATGTGTACTCGTCACAGTCGCCGCACCACTTGACCAGGAAGTGTTTCCACTGAATGTCACGTTGATATTTCTCTTGAATGTAATAATATCTCCCAACGTAACTCTGTTTATCCTGGGCCCATACCTCATTACACACATCAGATTCAACCAAAAAACACCGTAAATGATAAGAGCAAAGAATATAGTGCGTAACTTTGTAACTCTTGCCATTATTATTAACAGAGACTTCGGATACTCATAACCGGCGACCCGTCTGCTGCCTGTACGTAGGCTACTTGGGCATGTCCCCCTTAACATTTTAGAACATACAAAACGTGACGTATAAGCTCAAGAAACAGCACAGGTGTTTTTGTCTGTTTTGCTTTTCTTTTCTAATGCAACGATGGCGATAGGGCCTTGACAAGCCTGTTAACGGAATGGGTGCACAATCTCAAAAGAATTGCGTATTCGTTTACTGACCCGTAATCTTTAAGACGGTCTCTGACTCTTTGTAATCAAAAATGTATACATGTACATGTAGTCTTAACAAGAGTTAAAAAGGGCTCTATTTAAAGGCACTGCATGGACACTATTGGTAATTACTCAAAATAATCGTAAGCATAACAACTTGTTTGGTATCGAATAATGGACAGCTCTTGATAGTATAAAACCTTGTGACAAACGACTCTCTCTGAAGTAACGTAGTTTTCGAGAAAGAGGTAATTTTCCACTATCTCGAATTTGATTTGAGACCCCAGAAATTGATTCGAAATCAAGCATTGATCTTCCATTATTATCTCGCAACTTCGACGACCAACTGAGTTAAAATTTTCACAGGTTTGTTAGTTTTGGCATATGTTGAGATATACCAAGTGAGAAGACTGGTCTATAACAATTAGCAATACTACCCAGTGTCTTGAAGTGGGTGAGCGGCTCAATAGTCATTGTCCATTGTCATCGAGTCATTTAAACAAAACAAAATACATTGGAGGGGGAACTGCAACTTCCTTGTAACAGGAAAACGGGTAAGCAATTAAAGGAACAAACAGCTGCAAAGTGGTCTAATAAAAATGAATATGAACAAAAATGAAACGAGCTCAGTTCATACTTAATTTTTATATCATTACCTGTAATCAATTTCAAATACGCAAATGGACAACAGTTGGGTATAGGTCAAGCATAAAATGTTTTTGTGCCCGAACCCAGGGAGAGAAAAATTCAATTCTATCACTCAATTTGATCATGGGATCACTAAATTTGATGAAACTTTCCCGGATTTGTTGGATAGTGCTTATTGAAAAAACTGAAGGATTGGAATAAATTTACTCTTACAAAATGAAGTGGTGTGATTCCCCCACCTTTAATTTAAAACACGCTCAAGGAGAACGTGATTGGTAGAGTTTGAAACTTTGCATGGTGGAAATACGATCTGGAAAGGTTTACGGTAACACCATGTAATGATAATCTCTATTGCGTTTGGGGGTGGTTCTGAAAAGAACCGTTGGTTTCAACTCGACGTTTCGATCAGTATGCTCTGATTGTCTTCTGAGACGTAATTGGTTTTTAAGCGTGATATGCGTGAGCATGTCGACATGTGAAATATGTCATGAAAGAGCGAACAACAAAAAGGAACAATCAGACCAATAAAAGAAGCAGTGATCTCCAGAGGTTATGTAGTCTTTGCTCAAGACGACAGGACAACTCTATGGTTAAAGAAACATGACAAACAATTAGAGCGACCTCTATTGACAGCAGATTGCCAACATGCCCTTTTTAGACGATCTCGGGCATTCGATGACCTCATCGTGAAAGACCAAAACCACACGAGGCAAATGTATAAAATCCCCTGGAAGTTGGAGTTCCTGTTGTGCCAGGAGGGTAACACTCATACAGAATCTCGGATGCTTCCCGTCACAGAAAAAAAAAAGATGTATCCGGTAATTGCCTTTTGGACAATGACAACAGTCAACTCAAAAGCCAGAGTCTGTTAATGGTGTGATAGTTTTACTGGCGGGGTGCATAGTTTGTGGTTGTGACTCTGGGTTCACGTAACGGTCTACCGATGTTACGCTTAGGTCATAGATGTATGTTGGATACCATGGGGTCATCAGCAACTGTGTCCACCATGTGACACATAATGGTACTTTGGAGACCGAACGATTACTTTAGGTTGTACCTATATACACCGATGTGTGTTAGCACTTTATGAATGGAAAACAATGACAGACATGTTGCTCGGGTGGGATTAGAACCCGAGAATCTGAGTTTGGATTGAGGCTCCTGCTCTGCATTTGGTTACGTCACAGCGTACAGTTTATTTCGGTTTTACAGTGATTAATGATAAAGGGCCGTGAACATGAAAAAAAGAAGGTTGTTGTTTAAACCAACTTTGGCGGGGACGTTCAACTGTCAATTTTCCGGATTAGTTCATGTACGGGACAAAAATTACCATGCACTTTCCGGTGATTTCTGGTGTCTGACATGTTCCCCACCGGCAAACGTCATGATCAATGTGTGGTGATAAATTCATTTATATATGAAGTACAGAGGCGTGGATGAAGTTACCACATCGGCACGCATCAATGGACCCAATTTCTAAGCAGAAATGAACAGGAAACCAGTCACAGGTTATGTACACGTGACATGGTAGCTTAGCTGGTAACCTTAATCTTCGTTAGCAAACTAATCTTGCGCTTAGCAATTTTTTTTTTTTTTTTTTTTTGCTTAAGGTAGTTCTATGACATTGGGCCCTGCATGGTTTTAGCTGTCACACTTTCCACCATTTTAACAGATGTTGTTTCCGATGGTACATGCAATGGAGCTTCCAGCAAAAAAGGAAACCTGACACTCAGATACTAGTCACCAACCACCTTGGTACTTCAGAGCTCCCACCATTGAGGCCTATCTGGTTTGATTGATAAAATTATTCGTTATAGGATTAGGTGACAGTTGACGTTTTTGATTGATACACCATCTTACCCGTTGCTGATGCCGGTGTGGTTTATTCATCAGCAACAATGCGCTGTGTATGGGATTTTAGGCTTTGCATGACGAGGTATCAATACATATTAATTTTGGTTTTCGGTAACACCATGTGTGTATCTACGTGCCAGGTAGAGTTTGCTCTTTAGAGAACTGTTTTCTAAAATATTCTACAACCGCGGAGTAGATTTTCGGATTTTCGGGAGTAATACGCAGACTGAATTATTCAAACGGCATCCACTGGCGTTGTAGGATTTTTACTACAAATCCTTCAAAAACATGCAGTTACTCTATCTGTTTTTCTCATCTGATGACCAATGACAGCTCTGATTTTCCAAGGATACGCCTTTCCCCGGATCTTCTCACCTTCTCGACACTGTTTGACATCTTAAAGTGACGGTGTCCTTCACAACTCCCATTCAACCTCTTTATTCCTCGACCCCCACATATCCGTCTGCGTGGAAGTTGATTAAGCCTGCCCCACGCATAATGTGCATTGGCTTCAATTCAAAATTGTATAAGTAAGAAGCTACTGTAAGTTTCTTTGAATTTTCTTCAAAAAAGGGACCATCTCTGTTTGTCAGCCGTGAAAGAACAACAAGATCCGTACTTCAGTATTACCATGGAGGTAGAAATTGTATTAGCATGCTAAGTAATAGTCGGGTACCGAAGTGGAATTTGGTTCAACGAAAGCGCTGCGCGACACATGCACGACAGCTCTCTGTTTGAAAGTGGAAAAAAACACATGCGACAACTTTCAAGGAATTCTGTGGTCCTTTCCGAGTTCCGAGTCTTGTACGGTGTAACCTCCCTAAAACATATCTGGAATTGATCTTCTATATACTGTGGCGTAACGACGGGTTCTTATTACTCCAAAGCTGCTGACGTTTGATGTAAGTTATTCCAGGATTTGTTGGGAGAGCCGTTGTTTGAGTACTTTATCCCGAGGCCGCTTGGGGGAAAATAAGCAGCGAACGCCCCGGTGTTTTTAACCTCACCGGACCCCGCGGGCCAGCCGTGGTGATTGACACTGACTCTAACTTAACCCGGGCAGCCTGCGGCGGACTTCCCACTCCATGATGAGGATTTCTGCGTCTGCCTTCCTTTTGTTCACGGACTTTTTACTGTCATTCGTCTTCAGATTTGGACATGGATTTTTCAACCGTGAGTACAGAATGTTCTCCTTTCAAATGTGGTATAAAGTTAGCTTATAGCTTCTGAGTAATTTGTCCAAAGCTTGATCAAATTCCCCTTTAATGTTCCTGGAAGACGGCGGGGGTTTTAGTGAACGGGTTCTCCCGCGTCATTATGAGTCTTGGAAATCCATGCTGTGACGATCACATGCATGTATATTAGATTTTTAAATGTGTATGTGATCATGTTACCCGGACAATTAAAGTGTTCTTTCCTCCATGCCCGGACCTAGTCGGTGTAGCCTTGGATCTTTTGTAAAGGCGGCATATGCCATGCAGACATTTTTTTGTTCAATCGTCTCAGACAGAAAAGGTTTCGAGAACTTCAATAGTGTCTCAGCAAAATGCTGCCCTTTCAAATCAATGTTTATCTGAATGCAGATTTTACGTGTTTAAATTTTGACAACTCAGTTGTCTTTTATTTTAATTAAAGCTGTTATTATTATTATTAAAAAAGCATAATATTTGGGTTGAACAAAAAACAAATCATTAGATGCAAAAATATACATATATGCCTGTAGGCCTTTAATATAAAACAATGCGAAAGATTTTATTTGAATTTCACCTTAAGTTCGACCTCTTGAATAACAAAATTACCCTTAGTTTGACCTGAGACAATTATTAGCAGATTTCCTTGTTTGTTTAAAATGCGCTCAGGGAAGTTGTTACCGGGTTTTCCTTATCCGAAATTATATTGAGCATTGCCAAAGAAAACAGTGCGTTTTGTTTGAGGGCGAAAGTCCAACACTGCAGTGCCAGAGACAACACTTCTGTCCATAATAGTCCGTGGTTCGACAATCAATTAATCCGTAATCACGGATTGACAAACCGTTATTATGAGTCCGTTTGTTATTATTGCCAAATCGGGAAAAATATATTGCCAAATCGGGCACTCGGTATACTAACGGTTTATAGTTAACGGATAGAATCTTCTTTGTTGCCACTTACGGCTTTTCGTACTTATGAGAAATCCCAAACCTATATAAGCTTGAAACAAAATGTTGTTATAGGTATACAATGTTTGGTACCCTGCGATCCACGAAGGTCGTCAAAATAAAGAGCCGGCGTAAATCCCACAGCTGGCTGGGGTCACCGTGAGAGGTCAATCATTTACAGGTGGATTTTCAGTCACGAGTCGCTACCAGGACTCAACTTCTGCAGCTGGTTATATCGCTGAGAATTGCGAAGGTCTTCAAAACATGCTAAGCAGGGGTTAATACCAGACACGTGGGGACCCCATAAAGCTGCTTAACGAGTTCATTACTTAGTAAGCACTGTAGGCATGCCTGTATAGGCCTACCTTGTTTGGCTGGAGACGTTCAAACTGCATAATAACCCCACTTTGTGTCAATGTAAGAGACTCACAATGGTACACCAAAATGACTTTGTAAACATTGAAAAAAAAACCGAAAAAAAACTTTTTACAGACTGTATACATCTGTCAAGACTGCACTTTCTTAGGCCGTGAACCCCATGGCTGACTTGACTGACCTTATTATTTATCAATGGGGTTGATTAATATACATCAGAACATGGAGGTAGAGCAGAACTCCTCCGAAATTGCTCGATCAAAACGGTAAATTCATGGTTTAGGTGAATAGATCAACTAAGTATTGTCAACGCCAGTTACTGAATGAGCTCACTTATTGGTGCAGTATTATTTATTTATTTATGTGGTGACAAACACGTGTGCCTATATTTATGGCGTATATCAACTTGACAAACTTTTTTTTCACCGGGTTATATGTCTAGACGCTTTTCCCGTAGAGATTAGCTTTTCTTACAAAATTCTGAAGGACCGCTGTTTTCAGCTTATTCCAGTTATATTGGGTAAGCCTGCCGTCGATTTCAGCAAACTCTTCTTAACTTATGATTACTCTTAGGAGTTAAGACAAGTTCAGTTCCGTATCTGAATACGTTAGGACGAATTGATCAAGTTAGGACGAGTTACTCGTCCTAACTCGAGATACGGATCCGAGCGTTTCGTGAAATCGGCTGCAGGGCGACTCTAGTGAAATTAACTACTCGACTATAGTCACACCTCAAATATTAGTCGCTACTACGACACTAGTCCAAGGCCAAGCTCCCAACGCGAGAGTCGTCACAGTTATAGTTATTCTGATTTAGTGATTGTCTGTAAAAAACTGTTAAAGGCAGTGGACACTATTGGTAATTACTCAACAATAATTATTAGCATAAAACCTTACTTGGTAACGAGTAATGGGGAGAGGTTGATGGTATAAAACATTATGAGAAACGGCTCCCTCTGAAGTGACATAGTTTTCGAGAAAGAAGTAATTTTCCGCGAATTTGATTTCGAGACCTCAAGTTTAGAATTTGAGATCTCGAAATGCATCTGAAAGCACACAACTTCGTGTGACAAGGGTGTTTTTTTCTTTCATAGTTATCTCGCAACTCCGACGACCAATCGAGCTCAAATTTTCACAGGTTTGTTATTTTATGCGTATGTTGAGATACACCAAGTATCAATAGTTACCAATAGATTACCAATAGTGTCCAGTGTCTTTAACGTCTATGTGGGTCGGTTGAAATGAACCATGGAGATAGAATGGTTGAACCTAGCTGATGCACAGTGTTTGCCAAGGGCCCTAATTGCGGATTGCGCAAACAAGGGAGGGGTAACTACCCCTGATGGTTCTGTCTGGTTCCCTGTATCCTACCCCACCCCTACCCACAATGTATGGTGACAAATCAGGCATATTAAATGTGCGTAGGAGAATTTAGCCGAGTTTCTTGTATTGATCCCAAAGGGTTTACGTGATGCACATGTATTATGCCAACCGTGAACAAAACCGCCATGCGAAAGCATTATGACCATTCTGATGTAAAAAATAAAGGGAAATATTTGCCTTATTTTTGTTGCAGCTATCGAAATAATTAACAGTGATTTGTGGGGTCATCTCAAATGCAGTTTCCTCAACTTCCCAACACTATGAGACAGCAATATTTCTCAGCTAATGCAGATTGGAGAAAATTGTCGATAATTGCCAAACATTTACTTTGTCTTCAATAGATTCTTTTGAAAATTTAATCAAGAACTGTTTTTAAAGGAAGCGAATCCCTTTCAATGACCCCGGTAACATCCGCCGGGTATATCCAACATGCTGGAGAAGTGAATAGCCGTGGTTTGATACAAACGGCTGTTGGATTCACTCATCTTAAGAGATTTGAACTGTTTCCTGTCTCTGACCAAAATTAAATAAACGGAGCAGGGATTTTTTTTGTTAAGTTGAAGGATAAAAAGAGAAGACAAAAATGTGCAGTAAGATGGTCAGACTCGTTCACCGGTTTAGTGGTCAAGCCAATGAAGGCATAGATTATATCCAAAGCTACAGACCCTTGTTCGGTTCAAACTTAAAGACAGTTTACACTATTGGTAACTGTCAAAAATCAGTCTTCTCACTTGGTGAAACTCAACATTATGTATAAAATACCAAACCGTTGAAAATTTGAGCTCGATTGGCCATCAAAGTTGCGAGATAACTATGAAAGAAAAAGCATCCTTGTCACACAAAGTTGTGTGCTTTCAGATGCTTGATTTCGAGACCTCAAATTCTAAATCTGAGGTCTCGAAATCAAATTCGTGGCAAATTACTTCTTTCTCGAAAACTACGTTACTTCATCAGGGGGAGCTGTATCTCACAATGTTTTATACTATCAACCTCTCCCCATTACTCGTTACCAAGTAATGTTTTACGCTAATAATTATTTTGAGTAATTACCAATAGTGTCCACTGCCTTTAAGTAGGTCATGGGGACGCATTTTTTTTCTTTCTGGAATTGCCATCCTAAACAATGTTCACGATTTTTTTATTTCAGGATTCCCTCTTTTGAATCAATTTGGAGGAACCAAAATTCCCTATTGAAAAGCCCTACGACAGTGCTGGTATTCTTATTCTGGTAGGCCTAAGCGTCATTATGTCGTGCTTAGCTGCTGTTTGTGTGTGAGCAGCTCACTTTGAAATTAGACCCCAGGTGTGGCCGAGCCCACTAATGACACGGTCTAATTGAGCTGGGCGGTATGCTTGTATCCCTCAGCGATAAATTAATCATGGAAACAGTTTGAAACATCTTTCTGTATTAAATATCATCGGGAAATCAATTTAGAAAGCCTTCTTGATGGAGGCCTATGGGGGTGAAGCCACATCAAACCAGGGGTGAATTTCACAAAGAGTTAGGACTAGTCTTATCTCGAGTTAGGACCAGTTACTCGTCCTAACTTAGGACTATCCAAGCAGTTTGTATATCTCCTAGGACTATAGTCCTAACTCTTTGTGAAATCGACCCCTGCACAGGTAACTAGATTAGACTCAACTTAAAGGCGCTGGACACTATTTGTAATTGCTCAAAATAATTGTTAGCATACAAACTTACTTTGCAACAAGCAGAATCTACTGTCACACTAGTCTTGGCCCAAGACGTCAGTGATCGATAGCTGAGTGCACTACGCTCAGTTGTAAATCGCGTTAGCGCACTCTCTTGGGCATACAGTATGATTAAACCAACTTGACTGGCTTATTATGACTATTGTCACACCGGCAAGGAATCACCGAACCTTTGTATGAATATTATGCATTAACCATTCCACTTTCCCGCTTTTATGTCTTATTTGAGAATTGTTTGATTTAAGTCTTAATTTTCTTGACATTTGCGCAGCTTTTTGCCCAGACTACCGCGACTTTCCCAACGGTTTCATCAAGTACAAGGGTTTACCCCAAGGGACGTCTACGTTCTACAGCCAGGCTCAACTGGTTAACGGCGTACAGAAACTCCACAAATGCCACCGAGGGTTTATTCTTAAAGGTCCTGCTACCTCAAAGTGCTCCAGCGGAAAATGGTCCACGAAAAAACCGAAATGTATTCCATGTAAGTGCAATGGCAAAGTCGGACACTTTATGAAATGTAATTTTTAGCAGGTCGGTTACCCAGTGTAGTCTCGTTGCAAGACTGTCTTGTTTTGATTTGCCACATTTCTCTTCTTATTACAAATTTTCCGCGTGAGCGGGCGCTACCATCTACCAACCGAGCGCCCTCTTGCAAGGTAAAGGACGGTCTTTATGTCATTATTATATACGTCGAATTTAACTGCGAATGTCCAGAATTATGAAAGCCATTTGAAATGATGCGACTGGTCAAAATGTGATTGGACGTGGGCTCAAAAGGAATTCACGAGCCTCGAAATGTGAAGTCAGCTAGAAGTGGGGGTGGGGTGGGGGGGGGCACATACTTGATAATTAGGGATCGAACGTCCCCATGCCACTTGGCTCCCCTTGTTACATCACTGGTATACATGTGCGAGGGGCGTAACATGTTACACGTCCTTTTCCTTAGACCCGACCATAGCAAAAATAACCGCAGTGATGTCTCGCAGTAGGCAACTATTTTAAAATGTTCCTTTGGACAATCATGGTTTTAATTTAACACACTATTTTAATCTTCAGCACCGTGCCCAAGACTCCAGCCCACGGTGAATAACTACGACAGCGTGTTATACTCGAGGGATCCAAAGGGTGACGGGAACTATCATCACGGCACCGTGGCACAAGTCTACTGCATCACCGGCACAACCCTAGTTAAAGCGGGGGAGGGTTCGACGACGTGCACGGCCGGGTCGTGGCTACCGTCTATACCGCTCTGTCTGACCAGGGAGACGCTAACCGCTGATGCTGACCCTATGAATTCAGAAAGTAAGAAATATTTCTGATTTCCTTGGTCAGCTATAATAGTAAGGTTTGCGTTGACACCATGTAAAAATCTCTTGTGTGATAAGTGGTTGACCTGAGAAGAGCGGTGTGCTCTGACCGTCTTAAAGACAATGGACACTATTTCGCACTTGGTGTTTCTCACCATATGCATAAAATAACAAACCTGTGAAAATTTGAGCTCGATTGGTCGTCGGAGTTGCGAGATAACTATGAAAGAAAAAAAACACCCTTGTCACACGAAGTTGTGTGCTTTCAGATGCTTGATTTCGAGACATAAAACTCTAAACTTGAGGTCTCGAAATCAAATTCGTGGAAAATTACTTCTTTCTCGAAAACTACTTCACTTCAGAGGGAGCCGTTTCTCAAAATGTTTTATACTATCAACCTCTCCCCATTACTCGGTACCAAGTGAGGTTTTATGCTGACAATTATTTTGAGTAATTACCAACAGTGTCCACTGCCTTTAAGCAAAACACTGACCGAGAAACGTCTAGCAGTCCGTAACCAGAGATGTTTTTACATGGTGTCTGTCCTACCTAGATATGTGTGTGTGAACTACCGTAGCCCTTGTCTGGGATGTACAACATTTTTGGCGCAATCTTACTGAAACATTGCTGTTTGGTTTCTGTCTTCCCAGATTATGTGTGAGCTACCGTAGCTCTTGTCTGGGATGTACAACATTTTTGGCGCAATCTTACTGAAACATTGCTGTTTGGTTTCTGTCTTCCCAGATTATGTGTGAGCTACCGTAGCTCTTGTCTGGGATGTACAACATTTTTGGCGCAATCTTACTGAAACATTGCTGTTTGGTTTCTGTCCTCCCCAGATATATGTGAGCTACCGAATCTGTTGTCTGGGATGTACCTGAACGACGCGGTGGACCCAGTGTCTGACGGGGCCCAGGTTGAGTACGAATGCTTCTCGTTTGCTGAGCGAGCCACCGATATTCCCGTACAGTGCTATCAGGGGGAGTGGTATCCTGACTCGCCCAAGTGTGTGGAGAGTAAGAATTGATCAGTATATTTTTTTTAAAGGGCAAGGCACCAATGCATTTTCTTCTGGGTAAAGGGCACCATAATGAGGAAATTTTAATTTACTATTGGATCATTTCGAGGGCACCAAGGCAATGACCAGGGGCATGGAGGCAATCGCCTTCGTTGCCTCCCTGAAGTATCAGGCTTGTAAGTGATTGGACGAATCGGAGTACAATGAAAAATATGTGTGACGGACACGTTGCTCTGTAAATTTGGTTGTGTTTGAAACTTAATATCAGTTTTTCCATGAAATGAAAAGATAGGTTTAGTGTTTCATGACGCCACAAAAATAGACCTTCCATATTTTATTGGTGCAATAACTGTTTAATTATTACTGTTTTTAAGTTAAAATGCTCTCATTTATTATTATTAGTATTATTATTATTTGCATTGAAAGGTAGGCTTCAGAAAACTGTTGATGCGTCACGTGTAGTTTATTAAAACCATTACAAATTTCACCCTTGCTTTATCAAAGAAATACTTTTGTTGTTATAAAAACTTTACAGTTGTTTATTTTTACGATTTTACTCTTATTTCCAACCAGAGAGTTGTGAGATTCCCTCGACCCCTCATTACGTTGTGATAGCCACCGAGCTGGACGGGAACAAGTTGGCACACGGGCACCATCTACAGTTCGAGTGCGAGAAGGGGTACCGTCTGGCAGGTGACTCGGAGATACAATGTGTCTTCGGTGAATGGTTGGGAAACATCCCCAGATGTGAACTAGGTAAAGAAGACATCAAAATCAAGGGCCCAATTTCATGGCTCTGCTTAAACTGTAATTTTTTGCACAAGGAGTTCCAACATGATGCAGTATGTGGAAAAAAAAGCTGTTGGAGTGGCTCTTTGTTCAACATCTCCTTAAAGCAATAGTGTATGTGAGAGACGCAGAAAGTCTGGTTTCACGCTCGAAGATTCTGAAAAATGAGCTAGGTCAGACACACTGGTGGCACATTTTACATGAAAATATGTGTAGAAAAAGCCAGTGGAATAGCTACAGAACTATGGTGGGAAAGAGGTTGTAACGTACTTTCTTATTTGACTACAGATTCCACTCACGACTTCTCGTCGTGCGGCGTTGCAGGCGACACCTCCCCGATCAGAGGACGTGTAATCGGGGGCATTGACTCACGGGAGGCGGCGTGGCCCTGGCAGGCCGGAATCTACTGGCAACGAGATGACGGGTCGGTATGTATACATTCGTTGCCTTGTATAGACATGGAAATACTAAAATTAAGTCAACGGCCATAGCCCTCGCTGCAGAGTATCAAATCTCAGGCCTAACTTCTTTGCCAATTTCTCCTCATTTTCAGTGGTTTTTCTTTTGCGGCGGGACGTTGGTGAATCAGAGTTGGGTTTTATCCGCCGCTCATTGCTTCGGTTATGACGAAGACATCTCTAGACTGGAGGTTCGACTTGGTAAGATGAAGTTGGGTATAGATTCGGCCAATGAGGGCGCTAGGAGTGAGGTGGGAAAGTGTCATCACATACATTATAAGACACCTAGGATTATGTCTTGGGTGTCATCTCTGTACATTTTTATTGTCTGGCGCCGCCACTGCATGTTTTTTGCCTCACGATACCATAATTGTCTCACAAATCCACTTTAATGTTATTATTTTCGAACACTATTTTGACTCAATGTTAATGCCCTTTCTATGCTTCGGCTTATGCATCGGCCTGAACAGGGAACCGGGAACTGACATTTTTGTAGGGCAGGTTTTCACGCATTGTGGAGATTGGTAATTGAAACGGCAGTATTACTGACAAGTTGATCGTAATGGGTATGGACAGTGAACAATGTATAATGGTCAATAGTGTATGTCTGTGCGGTGTCCAGTTTCGAAAAATAACAGCATTCTGTTACCAACACAATGTCTAATGATATAGACATGGGAAAACCATCTAATTAAAAAAAAAAAAAAAAAAATTACTGTTGTGTTTATATACATTAATAATGGTTTATAAACTACGAGTTTTTAAAGGCAATGGACACTATTGGTTATTGTCAAAGACTAGCCTTCACAGTTGGTGTATCTTAACATATATATAAAATAACAAACCTGTGAAAAATTGAGCTCAATCGGTTAATGACATTGAAGTTGCGAGAAATTAAAGAAAAAACACCCTTGTCACACGAAGTTGTGTGCATTTAGATGGTTGATTTCGAGACCTCAAGTTCTAAACCTGAGGTCTCGAAATCAAATTCATGGAAAATTACTTCTTTCTCAAAAGCTATGGCACTTCAGAGGGAGCCGTTTCTCACAATGTTTTATACTACCGACCTCTCCCCATTACTCGTCACCAAGAAATGTTGTATGCCAATAATTATTTTGAGTAATTACCAATAGTGTCCACTGCCTTTAACTCATTGTTTCAGGAATCACAAACCGAAAAACCGACCACGGTACCTACAGAGAGCAGAAATTTAACATCGATGGACTCTACATTCCCAAACAACACGATTTCATCTATTTCGACTACGACATTGCCCTACTCCACCTCTCTGAACCCGCCGTGTTCAACACGTTCGTAAGGACCGTGTGCTTGCCAGACGTACCGGCACCAGACGATGACGTCGGTACGTTTATAATTATGACACAAGCATTCTCATTGGTTACTCTACAACCCGTGATTGTAGGTTTGACGAATCGGGAGAACCGGTGGTGAATGTAAGGCCTTTGAATGCCCGAGTGCCATTTAACCACAATGTTGCAAACACTTAAAACATTTAGCCTAAGGGTCATGTCACACTAGTAGGCAGTTACATCAACCAGTTCCAGACAATCTCCATGAATGAAATTCATTCACATTTTAATATTCTTGGGGATCGTAAGACATTGATTAAAATTTTTTTTACTCATGTGCTACCGAAGTGGTCATGTATGCACTGCAGTTGGTTGCCTCCAAGTTACCTCGTGTGAAATGGCCTTGTATATTTGAGAGGCATTATTTAGGAAAGTTTTACTGTCTGCAAATTAAAATGATGTGTGAGCTATTTAAAAACAATTTAGCGGTGATTATAATTTCTAATAACTGGTTGTTTACAATTCTCAGATCGGCTGATTGAAGTTGACGAGTTTGCCATGGTCCTTGGATGGGGCCACAGCTCCCCCGTCCCGGCCAACAGCAGCAGGGGGAACAACTTCGAAGACGCCTTGCAGCAGCTCGAAATGCCCCTCCGTACTGACTCCACCTGCACCAACAGCCTGATCAGCATAGGCGAGGAGCCGGACCAGTACACCGAGCACATGTTCTGCGCTGGGTACAATCGAAAACAACGGGATGCATGTTTCGGGGACTCCGGTGGGCCACTCATGAGGCGCGTCGTGCCACCCTTGTCCGGAGAGACTGACTGGCGATGGGTGCAGATCGGCATCGTGAGCTCGGGCAAGGGTTGCGCTGTGAAGGGACAATTTGCGTTTTTCACTCATGTGCCCAAGTTGATGTGGTGGTTGGACTCGGTCATGAAGGGGAATCATACGCCATCTGCACATGACATGTATCTAGTATGAGCATGTATATAGGTGGTTTTTAATACCAGACAATACTTTAACAGAGTATGACGCTAATCATGCTGCAGACATACCATGCCCTCTAGCATTTTGTTCTGCAGTTTAGAAATGCCATCTTCAAATATTTTCCTGAGTTATATTTTGAGAATTCTCTTTTTGGAATTGATTACGAACGAACTAGTTTTCATATAAAATCTCCACGACAGTGGGAGTTTCGGAGTATGAACCTGCGACCTCCGGATTAACGTGCGACGCTCTATACCAACTGAGCTTCCCCTATGTTGGCAGTCCGCATTTTTCTGCACATTTTTTCTGCAATCCTTAAAACATTTTTATATACCTTTTTTAAAGATCTCCCGTTTTTTAATCGATTTAGAAACAAATGTTCCCACATTAGAAGCACTACGACAGTGGCAATTTCGTAGTGCAGATAATACTTGCTGGCGCTCTCCCTACTCCCTACTCTTTTGTGCGTTGTGCTCAGATTAAAACAACATTTAAATAAATATAGGTTTTCTCGGTCAATTTCGGCAAATGAGCAGTCAATTTCATTTTCATGCGTTCGAATTAAAGCTGTTTTGCCTCTGCAGTTGTTACTGCGTTTCAAATTCAGAATTCGGCCATTCATATTAGTTTTGGGTCGAGTCAAATTCCTTTAGCACTCTGTTCAATTTAGCGTATCGTCATTCCTTTTTCGTGACACACACGCCTCAAGAAGCGTCTGCGAATTTGAGTGCTGCTTTGATGAATTGTTAAATCGAATGATTATTTTGTTAAATCGAATGACGCAACATTACATTTGACTAATCCCAAAACGAAATCGAATGACCCTTTTGAGTAGCATTCGATTTTGCGCGAAATAGAACAGCTTGGTGGTTAAATTGGCTGCTCATTTTCCGAAATTGACCGAGAAAACCTATATTAACATTACGTTCACTATCGGTTTAGGTATACATGTATTATTAAAATCAACTGACATTAAGCATATATGCTGATACACAAAAAATGCATTTGATGAGAAATAAAACAATATATAATATATCTTATTCAATTGTTGTCAATATTTTAATAGAATTATTATAAGTGTAATGAAACATTTATTATTATCTTTCAAATTGAGAGAAACTTTATATAATAACTGTTTGAGATTAATGTTTCAAACTCATCGATGTTATTGTAACATATCCGTCTTATTGCATAACTTAATATAATGTATTATAAACATAAGAAAAATACAAGTGGTTTGATTGGAATATTAATAAACTTGGAATACTATATTATGACCTTCTTAATTTTAAATAGTTAATTATGATTACCCTGTAGTCCCCTTAAACACAAATTACTGCAAATTTATAATTCAGGCTTTACTTCAGGGGGGCAATGAAGGCGATTGTCTCCATGCCCCCAGGTCAATGCCTGCGTGCCCTTGCAATGCTCCAACCTTGGTAACATTATTATTCCTCTTCTCGAAGTCTGTTGTCATCCTCAAACATTATTACATAAAAACAAGTTTTCACTGTTCCCTCGAACCCATAGTTATTTCGTACTAAGCGCTGGAAATCGACCAACGGTGGGAACGATCAAGGGAATGTACACTGGTGAACATCACCCAGCCATGGTACATGCGTATTTGTTGCACGGCACGTGATTGGTTCTCGACCAATCAAACTTCACAATTTGTACAGAGGTGTAACAATAAATATCGACAATCCTCTTTACTAATGAGAAAATGCCTTGGTGCCCTTGCCCTTTCAACAACAAAGCATACAGGTCTGAGTATTGATTCGTAGTCACGTTAACGATTGGTATTAATTTATAATTTGCCCAATATTGTTACCCTTACACCGATATGTATAAGCACTGTATACTCAGTACTTCTCGAGTTCTGAGAAAACATCCACACTCGGCAAATCACTCGGGTGGGATTCGAACCAACGACCTTTTAACTGCTACAGTAAGAGTGATTTTCCTGTGAATTGTTCCCCCTCCAAAGAAACTCTGGAAAGTTTAGCTCACAGTGCTTATTACACGTTAGTGTATGGGTAAAAGAACAGTTCTTTATTCCCGATTCAAAAATAACGAATATGATTAATTTACCTGTCATAAGACTAAGCCCCTTCCCCTCCCACCTCCACCCTGAAAATTTCACTCAGAACTCTACTTATTCATTATTGTCTTTTTCGGATACACAGCTTGAACATGTAATAAATTTGTGCTGTATATTTACCCAGCACTTACGGCTCTCACCCTTCTGCCGTCGATCAGTAAAAAAAATTAATTAAAATGTTTTCGTAAATTTGATTTTTCTGTCCCCCTTTGAGTGTTTGTGTGCAATATTTCCAGTTACCATCCAGACCTAAAACACTACAAAAACGAAAAGAGTGAGACAAGGGTACAGTCAAGTGTGGTGAAAAGCTCTCCAGCCTTTAAAAAAAGAGTTGGCTAATTACTTGGTAACACAGACGTTTTGTTTAGTCAGAATATTCATTCTTATTGAAACACAAAACTGACAATTGGGGCTATACGGTTTGAAGCAGACACTCAATTCATGACGTCACGTTGCAAAAATGTTAAACGGCGCCCATAATATTATTCACCTATAAAGGCAGTATACCTTTTGTTTTTGGAACCGGTCGGTGGTTTTAATCCTAGATAAAATATAGAAAATGTACAAGGTAGATGAACAAAATAAAACTACGACGTGAACCTATACGGTCGTCGCGTTTTCAGAGCGAATATGTCCACAGAACTATCCCTCCGAATAATAAAGACGAGAATTGTAAGTCAAAACCTCAACAATAATGAATAAATAAAAATAAAAATCTATGATGTCCTTCCCTTCTCAGCGGTAAATGGCGATTTTTTGATAGCCTGAACAGTCTGACGTCACACTTCGAAAACTCGTGAATAACGCCAGAGAGTGGCCGCAAGCCTAGGTCAATCCCCGCCCAGTCATCTTTCATATGCAGACGACCGAAAGTGCTGCTGCCAAACGTCACCTCGAGCCAATCAAAACACAGATAGAAAGCTTACATCACTGCACGTTTATCCAATTAAATCATTGCATCCAACGTAGTGAAGAGTGAAGAGCAAGTTCTGTTTATGTGGATAAAGACAGGGCACCAGTCTACTCTTTGGCTGTCTCCTGAGTATCGACGGCTATATGTCTCTTCCAAGCAGATGCAAAGTAGCCCAGACCTACGCCAATCAGAACGCTGATAACCAACCACATGTTATACGTCATAACAATTAGCATAAGGATGTAGCCAATCCCAGTGAGTAAAACTTGTAGGAGGGTTTGGATTACGTGGGGCCAACTCAGGATCGCGATTCTGCATTTTGGTGAAGAATAAATGATATCGTTATAGGCAGTGGACACTATTGGTAATTACTCATAAAATTACTCATTAGCATAAAACCTTTCTTGGTGACGAGTAATGGGGAGAGGTTGATTGTATAAAACATCGTGAGAAACGGCTCCCTCTGAAGTGCCATAGAGTTCGAGAAAGAAGTAACTTTCCACGAATTTGATTTCGAGAACTCAGATTTAGAACTTGAGGTCTCGAAATCAACCATCTATAAATGCACACAACTTCGTGTGACAAGGGTGTTTTTCTTTCATTATTACCTCGCAAGTTCGATGACCGATTGAGCTAAAATTTTAACATGTTTGTTATTTTATGTATATGTTTGGATACACAAACTGTGAAGGTTAGTCTTCGACAATTACCAATAGTCTCCACTGTCTTTATTATAAATAGAAAACACACCAAAAATAACGAGCAATGCAAAACTGTGAGAAAAATAATATGTTCATAGCATATACTTAAAAAGTAGTGTTTAGGCGTATCAGTTACAATTAGATGTACATTCAATGTATTATACAGGATTGGAACAACTGAAAATAGTCAGCGTTCATTTTTGTGTGTGATCTGAAAAGAGCCGGTGAGTGTCTCAAAGTTTCAAATAGTATATACTCTGCTCGTCTTCAGGAGAATGACGGACGGTGGTAGTGGAGCTTAAATGGGGCTGTTTAGTTTACTATACTTACTCCCCCTCTGCATGCTTTTCCAGAATTTGTGATTTTTCATTCTCCTTGGCGATTTCCCGATGTCTAACGTTGATGGCGGCATTCCGGATGTGAAGAGCCCGGAAGGTTTTGAGGACTTCGAAAACAAACCCAATAATAAGAACGATGGCACAGCTACCTATAAGACCTGAGATGGGTGAACAGAATACACAAATAATATAACAAGTTCTTATATAGCACAAAATTCACATCAACCATCTCAATGCGCTTTAAATTAGTGCCCTGGTCATTGGGCCAATCACATTCCTTTAAAGCTTTCTCAACTCCCTGGGGGTATAAAACCCGAGCAACCGTAGCGCTCCAGATTCTTTTGGACAAAATATCAACCTCTACCATCACAGGTACCCATGTATACTCCTGGGTGAAGAGAAGCAATTCTAGTCAAGTAGACCGGGATTAAAACCCACACTCCGATGACTTAACCACCACAACTTGACTTGAATTCGATGCTCTTTACTCGGCCATGACACCCAATTTATGCTCAGTAAGGAAGAGTTTTTATGCCGACTTTAAAATACAGCAATGGTTTCTGTAATAACGATGTATCAAATTCCCTTTAAAAAATGAAGACAGCACATCTGTTTAAACGGTGACTTCAGGCAGTACATACAGCGAAACCATTGTTGATATTAACCATATATAATGGCTTAATTAATACTTTGATGGGAATACCACCCGCAGCAAAATGTGTAATTGCAAACACAGTAATCAAAATAATTAATTTAAAAATTGTTGGGCTTGAATAGGTTTGTACATCAAAGGTAATTACCTTCCTGTACTGGATGTTGCATCTATTATCTTGATAATTTAAATGTTTGTCCCAAATTTTAAAGGGAAACGTAGCCGGATTTTATTACTGCTGCTCTCTCAATGGACAAGAGTGAAAAACACCACTCCTTACATTTCGAGTTTTCCCTCAAATGGATCTTTAAAAAGAGTGGTTGTTATATTTCACTCTTATAGATGGGTTTCACTCCAGGACAGAGTGAAAAAAAAAAAACACTCATAAAGATGCAAACTTTAATATAAAGGAGTGGAAGATCACTCGAAAAAGAGTTGTCCCTCATAATGACTCATCAAAGAGTTTGAATCTTTAAGATGGGTTTCACTTCAGGACAGAGTGAAAATCACTCATAAAGATGCCAACCTCAACAAGAGTGGAAGACCACTCGAAAAAGAGTTGTCCCTCATATGGCTCTTTAAAAAGAGTGGTGGTTATTTCAATCTTTAAGGGGGGTTCCACTCCAGGACAGAGTGAAAATCACTCATAAAGATGCAAACTTCAATAAGGGTGACAGACCACTCGAAAAAGAGTTGTCCTTCCCATATGGTTCTTCAAAGAGTGCTTTTCACTCGTTTGCATTAAAAGAGTGGGGTGTTTGGATGATGACGGACGACAGAAGCCTCTACATGTATGTATGTTTATTTTTGAATGTGATTCCCAAGAAATGTGGGGTCCCCTCTTTAAATCAAAATGTATTGCTGAAACCCTTATATGTGCATACAGTAATTCACCATTGGAAGTTCTGGAAACAATTTCCGTTTAACAAACCCACATCTGTTTTAAACACCCCATTAATACCTCTATCAAATTACCTTTTTTCAGACGTGACCCGGGAAACTATAAAAGTGTACTTTTTCTTTATGAAAAAATTATAATAAATGTTAACGATCATCAGTCTTAAAAATTACATATTCAAATTTATGTATTGTCAGAACGAATCGTTGCATGCCACCCGTACATAAGTCTTTGAATTATGTACAAAACATGAAATGAATATAATCCGTCTATGTTTCTTTAAATGTAATTGTAGAATTTTGTTTATGCATGATAATATTAATAACGGCATATATGATATTGTCTGAGCACTGTAAAGTTTCAATTTTTAGACTCTTAAGGCACAGGACACGTTTGGTAATTGTCAAAGACGAGTATTCTCACTTATGTTTAAATTTGAGTCAACATTTTTCACATGTTTGTTATTTTACGCATTATGTTGAGATACATCCAGCGGGAAGCCTGGTCTTTGACAATTACCAAACGTGTTCGGTGTCTTTTGTGCATATATAGTATTCAATTTATGATTTGTTAACTGTTATTTTGACTGTACCTTGTTAATGGTTGGCAGATAATTAAAAAATATCTACACACACAAAAAAAGGATAAAAAACCTACCTGCTGTTGTGGTCACGTGCCACCCGTCAAAAAGAATTGTCACCTCCGAACCGAAGTAAAAAAACGAACCATGATTAGAGCCCTAGAAGAAAAACAAACCATTATTATATTTATTTTTATAATTTCCCCATTATTTGATAATAATTATTTATTTTGTTTCAAATGGAATTGACCGCAGCTGATCAATTAAATAACAAAAAAGTACCCCGTTTACTGTAGGGGATGTATTTTTTCTGGTTTAAGAACACAAAATATGGTCGCTATCATATGGTAAGTAGGCCTACTATATAAAGGCAATCAATAGCAAAAACATAGGCCAACTAGATATGGTTATAATAATAAAACAACAAAATATTTAAAGCGCGCCAAACTGCCACAATGGACTCAAAGCGCTAAATAGAAAGATGAAAAAAAACCGAACAAAGACATTGATAAAATAGGGACACCGCCAATATAGGGCTAGATAGCTCAGTTGGTAGAGCGCCGGCACATTAATCCGGAGGTCGTTGGTTCGAATCCCACTCTAGTCAATTCTTTGTTCAACCCCAAACATCAGAAAAATGCAATTTACCAAATTGCAACATAACAATACAAAGGGGTTTCCGAAGAAAGAAAACAAAAAGGCATTTCCAAAAATATTTTTTAAAGATACAGAAATAACACCGAAATCATGTGAAAAAAAAATCCACCACAGAAAGTTACATAAGTTATAAAAAACATGGAATGCTAGATTGGATTAAGATAAAAGATTAACACAAAGGACGATTAAATATTATATAGCGCATTTCTCAATAACCAAACTCAATTCATTTTACACTACGTAGTGCCCTGTCATTGGGCCAATAACATCCATGTAATTTTCTCAGCCTCCCTTGGGAGTATATAAACAACCCTGTGAAACAAGACACAATCATGGAGGTTTCTACCTCTATGACACAACCAACCCTCGCAGGATACCCACTTGCTCAACGACACAATGTCAGGACCGTGTCACGACCGGGACCCGAACCCATACTGTGTGAATCAAGAACTGGAATTTGGTGCTTTTAATCCACCTGGCCATGTCACCGAAGACCCCCATACGGTTATCCCTTCATTGAAACAAAATTCTTTGAGATAATACCAAATCTGTTAAGCGGAAATTGGTTAAAAAGTTGTTTTGACCGCCACAACAGTTACAGTATAAACATTGACTTCAAAGACACAATGTACTCACATTCATGATGATGTATTTGTTTACGTCTCACAACCACGACGTATCTCCCCTGTGTAATATAAAAACATATTGTTTACAGGAAAACTCAATAGTGTTAAACCACGGTTAACTAATACACACCTTGGTTTTCGAAAAGAACATGTTTGTCTTTATTAAGCAGAAAAAAAGTACGACAAGTTATAAATAAAACCATTGAGCATATTGCTCCATGACTAGGTTTCACGTTTCACCAAAAACTTACCCTAAATTGGATTGTGTTGTCATGGGATTGTCTTGTCCAAAGTTGTGACTATTAGCTCTATAACGAAACTACGGAGGTTTCGTCAAAAACTTACCCTGTTTGATTGTGTTGTCGTCCTATCCAAAGTGTTATACCCCCAACACAACACACCTCAGAGTTCCCGGTGGTTCACAGTGTTCTAACGTATTCTGCTCCGTGTGATTTACAGTTGTACTTTAAGAATGTTTCAAATAACTCGAGTCAGGAAATTACTACATCCCAGAATGTATATATTTTAACTGATGATTCATCTCAGAAATTTTAAAATACACACTAAAGCCACCAGCACCGTCAAAAAGCAAAACAACCCGTAACAAAATGTCAGCTCACTCTGTTGAAACTTCACTGAGGCAAGTGTGTACAAAAAGATACCCGTATTGCTCGACGCTGTGGGTATCCGTCCTGGCTATGATGTCATACACCTACCATATGGGTTGGTCTCTCTTAACTCCACTGAATAATTACATAAACACAAACTAAAGCCATCTATATGATATCAAAAAAGACATATGGTTTCTTTGAGTTGTACACTCGAGAATAATTCCACTAGCTCAATGTCTAACTGTTCGCACTCAACTGAGTTTGACATTCAGTGCCAACAAAAGTTCAGTGTAGTTTTTCTCCACCACCCTCACGTGGCAGGGCTTATGTTATTTCTACTCTCATGGGTGCGTTCGTTTAGCTTCCCTGGGTCGACCCCGGTGTGTGTCGGGGTTTTTTTTTCAGGACGAACGTGGGTAATTATCCGCACACGTTCGTCCTGTAAAAAATAAAAGGCCACACACCGGGGTCGACCCAGGAAGCTAAACGAACGTACCCAATGTACATAGGCGGTACATAGTTGGCCTACATTCCATCAATGTGTTCCTTTCAAACTCGAAGGCAATAGCCGTGTCAACAGAAGAAAAAAACCCACAAAGACTTAACAAACAATCTCTCTAGTCACTGAACAACCTTCATAGGCCACTTTTAGATACGGTGGACACGATACCACGGTTTGGGTAAATTTGTCTGCATACACCCAAACCAAACAGTGCACTCTGTGTCCGCCATACCTCAAAAAGACTCATTGTATTCTCAGTGCATGGACTGCTGGACCCGTCGGGCGGTGCTGGGAGGGGGGGGGGGGGGGTAGAGTTAGTGTTAACCGAGCGCTGCTTTCGAAGGCTCTATTTGAAGATTTGAGTTTATTATTAGTCACTTTAAAAGATCTCGGGAAAATTATACTACTTGTTGGTCTGTGTATAGGGGTAACAAATACATAACTATTATCAACAACGCAGGTTAATAAAACCTGTAGTAGGCCTACACATAATATTATGCAATCTGGTGCACACTCATTATTTTTTATAGTTCTTTTTTAATGATAGGAATTAGTATTATTTATTTATTTGTTATAACATGTGACATATCAAGGGATGTTTTCTACTATCATCAACATTAGACTGTGTATATTTTTAGTAAATCTGTGATCTCAGACAAGTTTTTTCTCCAAATTCTGGAATGTTCCTTGAACATTAATGTCAACATTAGGTTGATAGTATAAAACATTGAGAAAAACGGCTCCCTCTGAAGTGACATAGTTTTCGAGAAAGAAGTAATTTTCCACGAATTTGATTTCGAGACCTCAAGTTTCGAATTTGAGGTCTCGAAATCAAGCATCTGAAAGCACACAACTTCGTGTGACAAGGGTGTTTTTTTCTTTCATAGTTATCTCTTAACTCCGACGACCAATCGAGCTCAAATTTTCACAGGTTTGCTATTTTATGCATAATGTTGAGATACACCAAGTGAGAAGACTGGTCTTTGATAATAAACAATAGCGTCCAGTGTCTTTAAGCACTTTGTAGTGATTTGGTTATGTAAAAAAAAGAAACGTATTGTATGCACACTGTTCAAATCTTTGAATCAGTAACGCTTCTGAAACTAATCAATTGAGTTAATGACGTCATGTACGTGTACTAATTATCTAGAAACAACATGGTAATTATAGTCTCCACTCGTTCCATTGATCTTCGCCGCTCAGACTTAAATCTACTTTTGGTTTTATTTTGGGGGGAGAGCGCGAACGCAGTCCCCACTACCAGAAATTGTACTCCCGAGTTCCTAACATTAGAAGGAATCGCGGGCGTCAGCCTGGACCGGTTGTGCAATGGCCGGGCCTCTGCCAGGGGTGACCGCCTGACTGATCACGGTACACCCTGAGCCAGGTAAGTATGATGTTTGGAAGGCAAACAGTAGTCCTTCTTTCAGAGTTCCACTTTACACCCATGGTGTGTGCGTGCTTGAATGCCGCTGCGGTTAATACCCGTTTTTAGGGTTACACTACGCATGCGCGGATCATTACGTATGTAGATATACAGTTATTATTATTATTACTTATTCAACCATTACAACAATACATGACAATGGATGGGCTAGGAGAAAATCAGAAACAAAAGCAAAAAAATTACTGTGGTCCAAAGACCTGCCTCCCCACATATGGGCCCAATTTCATAGAGCTGCTAAGGACCAAAATTTGCTTAGCATAAAATTTCTTCCTTCATAAAAACAGGATTATCGACTAAATTTCCAGTTGTTGCATATTGCTTGTTACTGGTATTCAGCTGTTGTTTGCTTATCCTGAAAATCACGTGGAAATTTGGCAGGTGACAGAATATTAGCAGTGGGTAGCTCCCTTTTTCCCCTGATTAAATGTTTTATTTGAAAGGTAAAGATTTAAACATTTAATGATTGTGCAATAAGTTCAACAAGATTACAAAATGCCGATTTGTCACCAATTGAGTGTAAAATCAGAGTAAATTGTGTAAGAAACCGTAATTTTCATTTATAATATCCTATACGAAACAGTTTTCACCTTTTTGAACGTTTTACCTTTTTGTTCTTTTCCGAGTCTAAAACAAAGACAACCATGGTGTGATTTTTATTGCATTTTATTGATTAAAGCACAAAAGCTTACTTGGTGGGCCCAATTTCATAAAACATGTAAGCACGAAAATTTGCTTTTAGCATAACATTTCTTCCTTGTTAAAAACAGGATTACCAATCAAATTTACATTAATTGCATATTGATTGTTACTGGTATTCAGCTGTTGTTTGCTTATGAAAATCACGTGGAAATTTGGCGGGTAATCCTGTTTTTATCAAGGAAGAACTTTCATGCTAAGCAAGTATTCGTGCTTACACGTTTATGAAGTTGGGCCCTGGGCAAATGGAAAGCTGGTTGTGGTAAATACATTGTGGAAACGGCTCCCTCCTGAAGTAACGTAGTTTTTGAGAAAGAGGTATATTCCTTACTCAATAATAAAGTAGCTCAGCTGAAGCTTTTGATTAGGAATAGGAAGGCACACAAACGTGATGAACAAGTGTGATTTTTCAAAATAATAATAATAATAAGACTTGTAATGCGCTCATATCCACCCAGCTGGGTGTTCAAGAGGCGCAGTAAAAAAACAAAAACAAAAACCCAGACACAACAAAATTAGTCCTTGTTAACCTGTGACATAAGATAAGTTTTAAAAAGAGATTTGAATTTTGTGGTCATTATTCTCTTGCAACTTCGATGACCAATTGATTTAACATTTTCACTAAGTTGTTATTTATGCTTGGGGTGGTAAACCAAGTGACATTACTGGTCTTTGACAACTATTTGCATGTCTCATTTTGTAAACAGCTTAAGGTCAATGAAGAGTCATAGTGGCCGAGTGGTTAAGGCGTTGGACTCGAAATCCAATGGGGTCTCCCCGCGCAGGTTCGAATCCTGTCTATGACGAAATATTTTGCAATAAACTTGGTATTGTTTTGACCCTGGCGTTTTTAGAGTATGTAGAGGGCGCTAGCGGGCGCTACACACCACCACACACACCCTGTCTGTCCGGAAAGCAATTTTTTCTGTAGAAATTAATTGTCATCTCCTGATTTTGTTTTAAGAATTCCCTTTTAAAATGATTTAGAAGCAACAACAAATTTACCCATTGAAAAGCAAGACGACAGTGGCAATTTTCACTGCAGAAGAAAACATTTGCATCCGGAAACCACATAGCCTACCTCCATGTTCCAATGAAGCAATTAGACCAGCACTAGTTGGCTAAGCCCCTAGTAGTAGACTAGAAAAGATTGTCCCACTTTCGTGTCACCCCCCCCCCCCCCCCCCCAAGAACTTTCGTGTCACCCCCCCCCCCAAGAAATCGCAACCCCGCCTTGCGTAAAACACATCTACTGTACACAAAACGGGCACAGCACTTTCTTGTGTAGTGACGCCACACACAGTTCCCGCGAAACGCAAAAATCTCGGGCAAATGCCCTTTGTGACACCGCGCATGCGCATCAGTCCCACTGTCAACCTCGTGAAGTAAAAGTAGACAAAATGTCTTCGCCACCAGCCAAAATAAGGAAAGAAGAGACGAAAAATAACGGGCAAAATGTCGCAGAAGTTGAAGGTAAGTTTGTCTAGATATTTCTGTGATTTCTACTGTGCAGTCCAGTGTGGCCTGTTGATCATTTAGGGGCCAAGAACTGTAAATATTTCACGGGGAATGCATCGTTTGCGTGGTGGCGTCCATTGTTTTCAGCATTGTGCTATAGTGTGTGTTATAGTGTATGGCCAAAGCATGGCGTGCTTGTTGAATTGGCGCGTGTATTGGATCAGATACATTACTGCTATATCCGTGTATTTCCGACACTCGCAGATTTCGCCGACTGCGTTTAACTGTTTGAGGTGGACTTAGGGAATTATGAATCCATTCATCTATTAACAAAGGATCAGCAGATCTATCAGCTCAACAATTCACATATGAAACCAAGTAATTGAACGAAAAACATTGTTTTGGGAAAACTTCTTCAAATGAGTTGCTTCCATTGGCCATTTTATGTTCTGGCTGGTGTACATCGTATGCTTGGTTTATCATGAGCTTAACGTGGTACCAGTGAACTTTTCTTTCAAACATTAAAAATGGAATATGAATTTATGTTTCGGGGTTCTGAATATGTTGCTGGCTGATCAGTTATCTATTTGAATTTGTAATAAATAATTAAGCACTTTCATTTCTCAATATGGTTGGTCATGTGGGGAGAATAAAAACAAGCAAAAAGAACTGAAATGTGAAAATATGAAGACAAATCTAAATCAGCTTTTTATAAACTTTGACAAGTTTTGAAGTTTGAGATATTTTGAAAGATTTTAGGACTGTTGATTGTTGGACTTGCAGGGTGCGGATTTTGTTTTTTAAAGAGGGCAATAGTTAAATACTGTCAATAACAGAAATAATTTGTTCAGATTTGAGACATTCTCTGTGTTTATCAAATCGTGTTGTCATAAACCCATCAGTGTAATTAAGCAGAAATTATTAAAATCCATGCAGTTTGAGGAGCTGCCAACTGAGGGTGCTGTTCAAGATGATACACTCGGGCTCCATCTTTGAGAGGGCACTTCCTTTGAAAATCTTAAAAAACCATAATGGGAAACTTTTGAAGGTGCACCAAGACCAGGGAAATGCAGGTTCTAGTCTCTGTGTTCCAGGACCAGTATTTGATGGGCACTTAGAAAAGAACTTCTCACTGCTTTGCTTTACTTTACTAAGCTCTTATTTCTTTCACAAACCCCAAACCAAAAACCACTTTTTGCACTGGATTGCCTTTTAATATGTGATTGTTGCTATTTTTAAGGTGTACTTTGACCCTTTCAGCTTATGCTGCTGGTCATTTTGTTGTATACCCAACAATAAATAAAAAAATAAAAACCTTTCTTTTTTTCGTGCTTTGTCTTCAGAAACAGATATTAACCAGGAGGCAGTGGAGGCAATTGACAATGTGCAGAACAAGATCGACGCATTGAATGAGCAAGCCAGTGAAGAGATTTTACATGTGGAACAGAAGTACAACAAATTGAGGAAGCCCTACTTCGAGGAGCGGGCGAAGATGATTGAGAAGATTCCTCACTTCTGGGTCACAACTGTATCCTTTGGACAAATTCAGTCAGGGTCATTCAGAAATATAACAATAAAATAATATTTATATAGTTTTTTCCCCCCTCAAAGCCTCCGAAAATAAAAAACTTCAGCTGAAGCCTTTTATAATGCATCTGAAATCGCACTAAGTAAATGCAACAAGTGTGTTTTTTAATCTTTCAATATTCTCTTGCAAATTTGAAGATCAATTGAGCCAACATTTTTTAACAGGTTTGTTATTTTGAACTTATTTTGAACATCTTCAGCTTTCAAAAACATGCGGTGAATGTGTTCATAGAACACAGATAGATAGTCCAGTGCCATGTACCCTATCATCTGTGACTGTGGTGGTCTTCAATGGGCTTGAGTACTTTAAGGTGTGAGGGTTAATAAAGATTTCTGACAGGTGTTGTTCCTTGACTTCCTTGAACAGTTCTTACACCATCCCCAAGTGTCCATGTTATTAGACGAACAAGACGAAGAAGCCCTGCAGTATCTGACCAAAGTGGAAGTACAGGAGTTTGAGGACATCAAGTCGGGCTACAAAATATTATTTGTAAGTATGCTGGAAGAAATAACAAGTTATTTATGCTGTACCCATGGTGATTATGCTGTACCCATGGTACATATGCTGTACCCTAGTACTTATGCTGTACCCTAGTACTTATGCTGTAAATTTTAGTGTAAATTTTAGGTTCATGTACATAGTTATGTTGGTGAAGTAAATGTCACAGCACATATCAATTAGTTTTAACATTTTGTTTTGTTCTCTTGCAGCATTTCAAACCAAACAATCCCTATTTTGAAAACGAAGTTATCCACAAGGAATTCCACCTCAACGATTCCGGAGACCCTTCGTCAAAGTCGTCAGCCATCAAGTGGAAGCCAGGAATGGTAAGCCCCCCCCCCACTGCTGGTTAAATTGTTCAATCAAGATTGGTTAGTTAACTCTTTTGACCAAAATTGGTTCCTGGGACCTAAGCTGTATTGTTGGCTATGGCTAATCACTGTGCCACCGTGGGTTGAAGTATAGGGCGTCCTTAGCAACAACCCTAGCAACCGTTGTAGCCGCAGCTGTAAATGCTAATACAAATAGGGCCGTTATACACAACTTGTGCTGTTGAATTATTACAAATTGTTGGTTGGCTCTCTGGAAATGGTGTTTAACACATAAATTTGCTCAGTTCCAACACTTTATATATATATTTGTTTAATGCCTAGGACTTGACTAAAAGGAACACGGCCATGCAGCAGAAGGGTGTACCACAAAAGAGGCCACACACAGACAGCGAGAGTTTCTTCTGTTGGTTCAACGATCACACGGACGCAGGAGCCGATGAACTCGGCGAGGTCATCAAGGACGACATCTGGCCGAACCCTCTCCAATATTTCCTTGTGAGTAGTTGTCTTTCGCTATGATGTTTGCATCTGGCCAGAATTGTCCCCGTGGTATCAAACCAGTAAAATGGTTACAGACATTGGATGCGCATTGTCATGTATCCCCTAAAATAGGGGGGGGTCTTTGAGTATTTTGAGGGGGTTGGTGGGATGCATTATATCAATATTGTCGTGGGGGGAGGGGCTACATGTAAGTTGCATCCCCTAATATAGGGGGGGGGTCTTTGATTATTTTGAGGGGGTTGGTGGGTTGCATTGACTCAATATTGTAGTGGGGGGGGGGGAGGGGCTACATGTAAGTTGCATTATTCAAGTATTGTGGGGAAAGGGGTTTGATGAGTATTTAAACAAAACAAACATTTGGGTGATAATCATTTGACTTCTTTGGCGAGGTTTGTCGAGTTAGTTCTGAAAAGTATTCAGAACCAACAACTAAAAAAAAAAGGATTTTCACATGGGTGTTACTGGAAACATCGCCCAGTTGTACTTCCACCATGCATAATTTCAAATCCTACTATAGACTTCTTATTTGTTAAAACTTTCAAAGACGTTTTTGATTCTGATGATATTCTTGTCAACATCTCAGATTCCCGACGGTAAGGAAGAGGGTGATGAGGATAGTGACGGTGCTGATCTTGATGACATCGCCGAGTACGATGAGGACGACGATGAAGATGATGATGAAGATGATGATGATGAGGGAGACGAGGAAGGACTTGAAGATTTCGAGGGCGAGGTAAGATGATATTTCCTCTTTGCTTAAGAAGACGATTCATTTGAATTTGTAGCAGGTTTGAATTGTGGACAGCGCACTCTGTGCTACGACATAATACATCTTGACAAAGGACGAGCCGTATTAAAACCCAAAATGATGCCATCAGATCTCGAGTTTGATATTGAGTTTGACTGCTCGGGCGCACTCACAAATTCTCTTACCAGGGGAAAAGCTGCCCTGCCCTTAAGCCTTATTAAAGGCAAGCATGTAGTATCCGTCCTAGTTGGCATTGATTTGTACTTATGCGTGAGTGTGTATAGCTGCTTCTCCCCTGCTTTATTTACATACTTTTGGTCTTAACTTTTGTTAAAGTCTTAAATTTTAAAGTGTGCAGATATCCTATTACTTCTTGGTTCTTTGAAATATTGTTTTCAAAACTTTGCGCGCTTAGAAAAAGAATACGCGCTGTTACACAGCTATGAATTGCGTGTTCCACAGCTATGAATTTCGTGTTCCACGTGATAATCTTGTGCGCCGACACGCGGAAGCCAGCCGGTTATAAACACTGGTCATTATCAACCGTTTAAACACCCCCACATGACGCGCTCCCCGCCAATAGGAGTAGAGAAACTGTTGAGGGTATTTATGAATTAACTATAATGCATGGTAAATCAGGGTTTGCCAGTACCACTTGACAGTCGGCTTTTTCACTAGTCGGTATATCATATTTATTAGGGATTAATGTCAATACTTAGAAACTTTCCTAATAGGAGACTTTCTGGGACGATAGGTGTCAGCAGACTTACCGGGTGAAGCCATTGTTCTCATAATTATGCGCATGCTCAGAACTACGTCAACAATGGAAATTTACCCGGTGAGTCTGCTGCCACCTAGCGTTGGAAAGTCTCCCATTAGCGCTTTATAAATGTTTAAATTATTAATTAATACTGACCTAGCCAGCCAGACCACTTGGAGAGATTTTTCCTGGTCCTTGGTTGTTTTACCTAGAATCTTTTTTACCAACACACCACCGGTAAAGGCGAACGCTGTAAATACATGTAAAATATTGGCAATAAAGACGGAACAGATGCTACTCAAGCGAATTGAGTTCAAAGTTCTTCTCCTTGTTCACAATGCAATACATTGCCTCGCTTCTATAAACATCAGTAGTCTCATCTCACAAAAGTTGCCTTCTTCATCCATGAGCCTTCGATCAACATCCAACATCCATCTTCAACTTTCCAAATGGCCCACGCACGAATACCGCTATGGACATAGAGCATTCTCAGTAGCTTGAGCAAACTGCTGGAACAAGCTCCCTCTTCACATCCGTGACTCATCCTCAATCAGTTCATTCAAGTCTCAGTTAAAAGCACATCTTTTCAGACACAGCGCTATACAAATGTTATTTATTATTATTATTATTAGTCATTGGACTATTATATTAACCCAATAAACCCTGCGAGATGAGATGTCGATTGTTGACGGAACGTCTTGATTTGTCTCCTCCTCATGCAGGGTGATGAAGATGATGTACCTGAAGATGAAGATGATGATGACGATGAGGCAGATGCTTAAAGTTTGTGTTCTCCCTGTCTCTTTATTTTTTACAACCTGGCAATGTTGGACATCAAGATTAGCATCGTCACCAAACCCCAACTCCCCATCCTCTATCTATAAACCAGCATTTTTGCCTTCTCTCAATACAAGACGACAGAAACTGCTTCAGAAATTTACCATTATTCAGAGTTTTTGTGTGCTGGCACCAACAATGGTTTGGGGAGCAGATTTGGGGTTCAACATTTTTGTACGTCGACTCTGATTTTTTCTCTCGTTTTCTTCCGCTGTGAGTTCACAATGTCTGGGTGACCTTTCAGTGACCTCTTGATTGCCTGAATTAGCGTCAATGTAATTCAAAAAATAAAACTAAAACAACTGCACTTTTTTTAAAGAGACCCCAAAGGATTTGATGTGTTTTTGTTCGTTTGAAGCCGAAGGCTGCCATGGTAACAGTTTATTTTTTCTCTAGACTATTATTATTCCTTATGTTGATATGAAATCCAGAAATTTAATCCGACGGACTGTGAGTATTTTCTTTTGCTTATGTAGTGTGAAATTTAGGCATAATATTTATACCATTTTTTAAGGAGGCATTAGCAGAAACATTCCACAGAGCTATAATGTAGGAAAGGTAGGGAGCTTGAATTATTTTGCAGCAATATCGTGCGGTGGATATTTTGTGGTTACAAACTTCTCAAACTGATCTAGGATTTACGTCGGAGATGACCGGATGAATTTGTTTTCAAAATACTATGAAGTTTCCTCCTATGTTGAGTCCCTCAACTTCTCTAGACCCCAAATACTTATATGTTGACTTGAAGCCCCACTTCATTCATAGCCTTTGAATTTTTTAAACTCAATGCTTTGACTCCTGTATAGACTTGACCTGTTTAAATAGTCTCAATTTCTTTTGGAATGTAAACAGCGCCCTCATGTGGTAGTGCACAGGAAGGGAAGCTACAAGATAAATGACCGCTCCAAGAATTTTCTTAAAATTATATTAAAATCTTTGGGGTCTGCTGTAGTGGAATAAACTGTATGGCTATTTTCTGTCCTGTTTTTTTTTTTTAAGTTGAATTTTCGATTATATTTTCTTGTATTTTACTTTCCAAGTGCTTAAGGATTCTTTGATGCCTTGTTGTTGCGAACCGAGGAATGTTTTGTGTCCTATTGTTTTATACATTGTAAAAGGAGATTGTTTATAGTTTCTCCACAGTATAGTGTGATTTTTTGTAATTCATGAAGAGAAAAAAAAAATTAAAAACCAGGGACGATAAATTTTCGAATTAATTAATGATATTATTTTTCGGTGATCCAACAGTTTGAATAAATACTCTTTTAGATGGATCAGGGTGTACTATCATGGGGCTTTGCTGGTAGTTGAGTTGCTATGATCCTCATAAAGTTAAAAATTACTTTCATGAAAACACCTCGGAGGTATGTAAACTATTATAGAGGGAACCCGTTTTCATTACACAGACATTACATACAGATGTCCACTTACAACATGGTGGTTATGTGAGCTGGGGTGGATTCCTATATCGAGGGATAGGATTAGCTTAAAGTTTTCAGTAACTCTTAATGAAATTGACCTCTGGTGCCGTGACCTGTGTTATCACCGCGGCAGTGCCGTTTTCTCAATGGTAACAAAATGCTCGCCGGCCAGTGTCGCATTGTTTTGTTAGCCCTCTGGTTCTAGTATATAACTCTATGCCAAACAGTAATACATGTATTCAAACATAGATCTGTATATTTGATGCAAGAATAACCCTTCCCCTCCTAAAAAAAATATTGGCTAAAATTTTTGTGAGAAGATAAAATAGATACTGAGCTGAGGGTCCACCATTTCCCCCTTAAATCAACATCGACATGATGCCAAAATAATGCATTTACCCTTTTTTTATTGAGGATTAAATTAATTCATTGTACCCTGAACATCCATTGAGTGGTTTAATGTGAAATCAAAGAGAAAATCATCTTTTCTAAATGCATATTATGTCATTCATGACCAATATCTTAGTTGAAAACTCACGGCTGTTATCACTAAACAGCTGAGGGAGATGCGATCATATTGCATGGAGCAAATTGTGTGTATAAGTGTGCAAGACACAACCTTTTGACTAAACATGACGACTTAATTTTTGTAAGAGACTTCACCATTTGGTAGTACATGTAATTGCTATAGACAATACATTTGATGTTATTGGTAACAGTTGGATTCTCAATTGGGTATTAATTCAGCATTAATTTGGCAAGATTCTTATTTGGGCAAGGCTTAGCATTAAGATTTTCAAAAGGGGTTCAAGTATAACCAATTAAGGATTTCAAATGTCATGCATTCTAAAAAGCAGAAACATTTATTAAGCCTTTTGTTTCATCCCCGATATAACGGGGAAAATGTGTGTCACTTTGCTTGTCTACCTCCACATTTGTTTAAAAATTGCTGATTGCTGGTTGTTGTTTTTCAATGAAGGTTATGTTTTTCCCCCAATGTTTCAGTCGCCAGTATATTACAATGGGTTGATGACTGAACCTCATTAGACTTTTGAATAAAAAAAAAACTGTCTGTAAATATGCTGACTTGAATGTATGTTTTATTCATGATATTAATTTTTGTTTGTACTCATAATACACAGATATGTGTTAGCACTGTACACTCAGCACTTTCCCTAGTCTTGGTGCAAGACATCCCTGTTTTGTATTTCCACAAATTTCCGCCGCCCATAGAGGGCGCTATCACTCCACCAATAGTGGTTCGTGGGTGATAGCGGTTGGTGGAGTGATAGCGCCCTCTATGGGCGGCCTGTGATAGCGGTTCGTGGGTGATAGCGGTTAGTGGAGTGATAGCGCCCTCTATGGGCGGCGGAAATTTGTGGAAATACAAAACAGGGACGTCTTGCACCAAGACTATACTTTCCCGAGCTCTGTGGAAAAGAAAATCACAGGCATGTTACTCGGGTGGGATTCGAACCCAAGACCCTTGCAATTCTAGAGCAGTGTCTTACCAACTACCACCGAGATTGCCCTGTAGCTAGAGGCAGTTCAAATCCTATGTTTTGGCAGCGAGTACTGCAACGATTTAATAGATGTTCAGTTTGCATCAGGGATAATGAGTATCAATGGGGGTCGTACCCATATATATATACAGATGTGTTTTAGCACTGTATACTGTATATTCGAATATTTCCCTGAAATACAATAGTTATATACACTATTTTTGAGATGCTAAATTCCAACAGTGAAATCAAACCAAATTAAGACGATTCATTTATCTGGAATCATATCCCAATATATATTTATTTACACATCTAGTTGATACGATGCAGTGATAAACAGCATTTAATTGGTAAAGAATTTTTCTTGAAGGATTAAAATACTAGGGGTCCCAAAACTTCTGAAATCTTAACTTTTTAATAATTGTTCAGAAACTTTGAGTGAACAATAAATTACTGTAATTAATTTTAGGGGGGATTACCACATGTATACCTTTCCTTAAAAAAGCCTCCCCACAACCAAATTATGTCTTTGCCCTTGCTTCCCCCCCCCCTTCCAATGTAAATGTCTGGTTATGGTTATGCCACTGTCTAGAGCATACATGCTCAAGACAGGATGAGACCACCTCATTCGGTTGAAGGGTTTAGTTGATACGTCTTGTAGATTAAGTTTTTAACTATGACATGAATCCCTACTCACTGTGAATGAAGATGTATCTAATATAATTTACCAGTTTGTAATAACATATGTCTCCGAAGACAATAGTTATTCTTGTGACGTTGTTTTACTCATCTCTCGAAAAACTACAGCATCTCAGCTAGTAATATATTAAGGGAAGCTTTCTATCTTCAAACAGTGTGAGTTTAATGTAAACCTGTGGACGTTGGGTTTTGTGTCGTCAGACAAAAAGTACCAAAACCCTGAATTCACAGCGCTGATTAAGATGTACGTTTCTGACGATGGTGTGCGTTTCAATGTCACGTCGTCCCTGGCTGTAAATTGTTTTGACACAGTAGCAAGTTCAAGACGTCTGTTGGTTTCAGAACACATGTGCTTCCCACGACAACCTGTTCAAAATATGGACACGGAGATTGAAAAATAAACTGTACGGCGAGACTTTTGGAACACTAGGTGGTAGCAGACTTACCAAAGCCCAATTTCATAAAGCTGTTAAAGACACTGGACACTATTGGTAATTGTCAAAGACCAGTCTTCTCACTTAGTGTATCTCAACATATGCATGAAATTACAAATCTGTGACAATTTTAGCTCAATTGGTCATCGAAGTTGCGAGATAACAGTGAAAGAAAAAACACCCTTGTCACACAAAGTTGTGTGCGGTCAATGCTTGATTTCGAGACCTCAAAATCTAATTCTGAGGTCTCGAAATCAACTTCAAACATTTTAGTGAAAAATTACTTCTTTTTCGAAAACTATGTTTCTTCAGTGGGAGCCGTTTCTCACAATGTTATGTTATACTATCAACAGCTCTTCATTGCAAGTTACCAAGTAAGTCTTTATGCTAACAATTATTTTGAGTAACCACCAGTAGTGTCCACTGCCCTTATGAGAGATTGCTGTAAAAGGTAAAACAGTAGGAGGGTTGAGTGATAATTTTCCCTACCTGTGTATTTGGAGAATGAGCAGCCACTGTTTCTTTGATCATCTTGAACTCAGAGCAGGTGACCCCGCCCAAGACGAAGAAGATTAACAGGGGATGGTCACTTGGGCGTGGTTTACTCACATTCACAAAGAACCTACAAAGAAACAACAAACGAGATCAATGTCATTAGTACCACTTAAAATCATAGTTGCTTAGTCCTAAAGAATGGGACATAATTAGTCACTAAAGTCCTATGGGTTGTGTAATGAAGCAACCCAGTACAGTCAAAATTACAAAATGGTCAAAAAAACCTTAGAAAAAACATTTGGTGCATAATAATAATTTGGGGGGCTAATCATCCTTACTCTCAGCTTAGAGCTGAATTGCGAAGGACGCGGCTACAACGTGTTCGAGAGGCAGGCATGCAAGGGCGCCTTTGGCTGCCAGCCACATCAACCCATTATGACCACTAGGAGCACAGCCAAGATCGAAAGTGTTTGATTTTCCCGAGGGAGGAAAACCGGATGGTCTGGAAAACCCTTGTGGCACAGCAGAGAACCAACGCACAACTCAACTCACATATGGCCCCGGCCGGGAATCGAACCGGGGTCACCTTGGTGAGAGGCGAGCGCTTTACGCACATACCAACCATGCCACCATGCATGATGGTGAATGGACCAAAAAGAATTCCGCTCTCGATCATGAACATGTATGAGGTACAGCAGTAATTATTCTTTCAGAATGAGATATATACCTGAACCCAGTCTTGATTAGATCTCGGAGACCCGTTGACTTATACTCAACATCAGGTAAGTCTGGTTTGGTTGAACTGAAAATATTGTCAAGGAGTTGTTTGAAGAAGGGGTTGTACGAGGCTGGGGCAACCATACTGCCATGATCAAAGATGGACCTAGTGAAAAATACAAACAGAATATTATGTTTACATCTTATCACAGCATGCAAAAGACAGATAACATTTTCCTTTGTGATGGCAAGTCATAGAGTCGGGCCATGACAAGTTTGCTTGACACTATTTTCTGCTTAACATTACTAACACCGTAGCTTTTTTAAGATGGTTACCTGAATTGTTGCAGATGATCCCTGGCTCTCCCAACGGATCTCAATTTGACGAAGAGTCGATTAACTGCGTCCCTAACAGAGTCGTCCATTCGTTTCTCTCCGGCTACACGATAAGAAAACAACGTGGGTGATTATGTGTTGTTTAGACCCATTAGAAAATGTGACACAGTGTTCTCCCCATGCAAAAGCTAAGTGGGCCCAATTTCAGGCTCTGTCTTATGCGCTACTGGAAGCTTATGTAAAGCGTATTGCACAGGTACATTTTATATCAGACTGTTTTTTATGAAAACAAATTCCCACATTCTCTCAAAAATGGAAAGAGATGTTCACGGGTATGGTGTCAAAGGTTAAATATGGATAGAACAATTATGACTTACTGAAAGAAGTCAGGACATCAGACGGCTCCTGCTCAGATAAGATAGCCTGTACTAACAGATTCTTCAAGCTCCTTTCATCGAGGTCAAAGTTTACGCTGTCATCTCCAGCCAGGGAGTACGCAAAGATGAGTAACAGGAGTATGATATCCAGGCTATGTGGCCTTTTAAAGAGGAATCAAAAGCAAGTTATGAAGTGTTAGTATTTGAATTGAACTGAATTAAAGTAGAGGAATTTCAATTGTGAAATTTACTTTGCTGATAAAAAGATTTGTTGAAAGTGCAACTCACAATTGCTCTGTCTGCCCTTTCTCTAAGATGGTTAAGATTTGGTCGAGGGTTGGTGTGCCATTTTCCTCTCCCATGGCCTGTATGAAAAGCTTCTCAGCACTGAGGGCACGATCCCACTCACCCTGGTCTGGGTGCTTCAGAGCCTCTACGCAGGCCGACGCTATCTGCAACAGCCCCGTGTTCCTGCGCAAAGCGTCTGGTTTGTCCCTAAGACATAAGACGAAAGAAACTTTATTTCTCTCCAAAAAGAAGAAATCACAATACAAGAAACAATGCACAAGGGTTTAAGAATAAAATCTACACACACCCATTGGGTTCACCTTCATAGAGCTTAACAGCAATTTTCTGCCAAGCAGCAATGGGCAGGACACCAGTCGCAAATGGTACATGTAACATGGTAGTTTGGCTGGTAACCTTATAATGGTAAGCATAGTTTTGTTGTGCTTAGAATCTATTTGTGCTTAATAGGCAGCTCTTTAGTAGGTAGCCCTGGTAATTTTAGTCTTAAAAGAATTAAAGGCAGTGGACACTGTTGGTAATTAGTCAAAATTATTATTAGCATAAAACCTTTCTTGGTGACGAGTAATGGGGAGAGGTTGATGGTATAAAACATTGTGAGAGTGCCATAATTTTCGAGAAAGAAGTAATTTTCCACGAATTTGATTTTGAGACCTCAGATTTAGAACTTGAGGTCTCTAAATCAACCATCTAAATGCACACAACTTCGTGTGACAAGGGCATTTTTTCTTTCATAGTTAATAACTATGAAAGATAACTGTTATCTCGCAGCTCCGACGACCAATCTAGCTCAAATTTTCACAGGTTTGTTATTTTATGCCTATGTTGAGATACACCAACTGTGAAGGCTAGTCTTTAAAAATTACCAATAGTGTCCACTGCCTTTAAAGAGAACTTACTTGAACAGTTGTAGGTGAGTCTGCAGAATTTCAGGTCCCACTCTTCCTATTTTCACGCCCATTTTAAGGGGTAGTTTCTCCTTAGAGATGCAATCAACCAGTTGTCTATTCACGTCCATTAAACTTTCCTTGGACCAACAAAAAAAAGAACATGATAACATTCAATAGATGTCAATTTCTGCACCGGGGATAAAGGATTGTTTTGGTACCCTTCCAATGAAAGGGCCAGGTCACACTTGGATCTGTTTACCCCTGATCTACCCTCGCAAAAAGGTATACCCTGGGGAGTAGCCACCCCTACTCCAGCACCCCTACTCTGGAGTAGCCACCCCTACTCCAGCACCCCTACTCTGGAGTAGCCACCCCTACTCCAGCACCCCTACTCTGGAGTAGCCACCCCTACTCCAGCACCCCTACTCTGGAGTAGCCACCCCTACCCCAGCACCCCTACTCTGGAGTAGCCACCCCTACCCCAGCACCCCTACTCTGGAGTAGCCACCCCTACTCCAGCACCCCTACTCTGGAGTAGCCACCCCTACTCCAGCACCCCTACTCTGGAGTAGCCACCCCTACTCCAGCACCCCTACTCTGGAGTAGCCACCCCTACTCCAGCACCCCTACTCTGGAGTAGCCACCCCTACTCCAGCACCCCTACTCTGGAGTAGCCACCCCTACTCCAGCACCCCTACTCTGGAGTAGCCACCCCTACTCCAGCACCCCTACTCTGGAGTAGCCACCCCTACTCCAGCACCCCTACTCTGGAGTAGCAACCCCTACTCCAGCACCCCTACTCTGGAGTAGCCACCCCTACTCCAGCACCCCTACTCTGGAGTAGCCACCCCTACTCCAGCACCCCTACTCTGGAGTAGCCACCCCTACTCCAGCACCCCTACTCTGGAGTAGCAACCCCTACTCCAGCACCCCTACTCTGGATTAGCCACCCCTACTCCAGCACCCCTACTCTGGAGTAGCCACCCCTACTCCAGCACCCCTACTCTGGAGTAGCCACCCCTACTCCAGCACCCCTACTCTGGAGTAGCCACCCCTACTACAGCACCCCTACTCTGGAGTAGCAACCCCTACCCCAGCACCCCTACTCTGGAGTAGCCACCCCTACCCCAGCACCCCTACTCTGGAGTAGCCACCCCTACTCCAGCACCCCTACTCTGGAGTAGCCACCCCTACTCCAGCACCCCTACTCTGGAGTAGCCACCCCTACTCCAGCACCCCTACTCTGGAGTAGCCACCCCTACTACAGCACCCCTACTCTGGAGTAGCAACCCCTACCCCAGCACCCCTACTCTGGAGTAGCCACCCCTACCCCAGCACCCCTACTCTGGAGTAGCCACCCCTACTCCAGCACCCCTACTCTGGAGTAGCCACCCCTACTCCAGCACCCCTACTCTGGAGTAGCAACCCCTACTCCAGCACCCCTACTCTGGAGTAGGGGTAAGCGGTAAAACTCTTACCCTGTGGAAAATTATAAATAGTGTTATTTTTGTATGTAGAAATTGTAACGGCTTTATTTTCTGTCTCACACCTGTTAGTTTTGTCCTGTTAGTTTTGTCCTGTTTTTTTAATGTCTGTCTGTTTTTCGGTCTGTCTGTTCATAGGCTGGGGAACAAAAGCTGTGCTTCTCCCCGGACCTAGATGTTGCCTTTTGTTCAAAGTTTCACCTTTTAATATATTTTATATTTACATTAATTTTGTCTATATTACTCTGTATTATACACTATTTGCAACATTGAAGAAACGTTTATATTTATCTATATCTATGTAATAGGGACACAGTGTGAAAGTGCGTTGGGGTTAAACTGTGGGGTTAAAACTACTGGGGCATCTCTCCTTGGGGATTTGAGATACAGTGTGAACAGGGCTATTTACCTTGTGTTTTGTTGTGATGAGGGTATATAAGACAGAAGATGATGTGGAATCCGTGGGGTGAGCCAGACAACCCGGATAAATCACTTCCAACGAGCTCTGACGATTCCTGTCAAGAATTACTTATGCATAATTATTTGGTATATAATTTGTGTTTACTTTTTGTTGATTCAGAGGGAGCCGTTTCTCACAATGTTTTATACTATCAACAGCTCTCCATTACTTGTTACCAAGTAAAAGTTGTTATGCTAACAATTATTTTGAGTAGATACTAATAGTGTCCAGTGCCTTAAAGCTCAAATGTTTCTCCTTACCCTCCTAGGGAGTATACATCTGCCATGTCAACTGCAACGTCGGCACTGTGACCCGGCAAACGATTGAGAAATGAAAAGAGCTTATCTGCCAGAGTTTCTCTGTTGAGGTGGCTTGAGGCTCCTACAAGATCTAACGTCCGATCGACCAGTAAGACAGATGCTCTATGCTGTGCAGCCTAAGGATGTTAGCACAAAGAAACCATAGATTGGAAGCCATTTATTATATACCTACCACATCAGGATGTTAGCACAAAAAATTAACGTATAATTGCACATTCCATAAGTGCCCTCTTCATTGGGTCAACAACATTCCTGTAATCTTTCTCAACTCCCTGAGCAGTTTACAGCCCTAAGGTGCCGTGGTGCTCCGAACTACTTATTTTGCTGACAATTTTAACTCAGGTAAAAGACATGAAATCTTTGTACAGGTTTAGTTTGCATGGCATTGTCTTGCACAGGTGGTTAATCACAATTTGGGTTTGGCTTGGTTACAAATACTTGGGCCCGATTTTCTTTGCTTTAGATGCAAACAATTGAGTTGGGCACCAGTCACAACATCAAAAACTTAATGTACTTTTGACTGGTAACCTGTTTCTATTAAGCAATACTTGTCTGTGCTTAGCACATTTTCGTGCTTAAATATAGAATTAATTTATGAAACCGGGCCTTGATGAATAATAGACATGGTAAATGAAAAAATTCCCTACCTTTCTTCTGGCCTTGGCCGAGGGTAGGCCAGCAAGTTCAGAGGCTACTATCCGGCTAGTGTGACCGACTGCATACACATCCTCACTGACTTGTAGCTGCTCACAAAAACCACTCAGGCTCGACACAAACATCTGTAAAACATTACCCAAAAAATATAGTTTCTTTTACAAAGAACTTGGCATATTTCAAAAAGTGGCTATAAAGAACATAATTTCAATAAAAGCAGCAATTTGCTTTGATATTTTGTTTTCTTCAGGATAATAAAAAAAAAAAACTTACCTTGATTTGAGTTTGAAGTTCCCATGGTAACATGTGAAGCTCAATATCATCAAATTTATCAGCCGATTTCTTCTCTCCCTGTACATAAGTTCAGTCCAGGTAAAAAACAAGTAAACAAAAACAACATTATCATAATGAACTGATCAACACACTTCGGTCACCAAGCAGGTAGTCTGACTATTTTTGTAATAGCCGTGCCGGCACGATAATCCGGTTAGTCGAAAAATGGTAGTCGCAACTCGGCCATTAAGCAACCATTAGTCGTGACTTCCACATTAGTCACAAAGGCTTTGTCTTGGATCCTCAAATGAGGTACACTTGTACTTACCCTGTGTTCTCTGCCTTCTTGAACTTTGACCAGGTCAGAGGTCAATAATGGGAAGAGTGAGCTGTAGGTCGGTGTGACAAATAAATTTGGGCACACGGGGGCGGCAAACACTGGAATGTGATGAACCTCAGCCTCCGCGATCTGCAACAAAAAATCATCGCAAATTTGGTAAGAATATTTTATAATAAACTGTAAATGAATGTGGAATCAGAGAAAAATGTCTTTACTGCTCCATTGTTATGTAAGAGAATGTTGTCTCTCAACAGTTGATTTTCTATTTGGATATTTCATTTGAACGGATTAGATATGAAATGCACAAAACCATGTGACCAAATGTTTATTTTTCAGTGTTCAATTTCTTTCAAACAATACCCCAATTTGGTGAAGATATGTACCATAACTTTATACGGTTTAAATTTGTTTGAACACCTGGGTTTGATACCCCTTAACCTTTCACCCTTAACCCTCCCTTTTCCACTATAGTGCATCAACACTCAAATCATGGTGAGATATTCTGCTCTGGAGTTAAAACTTCACCTTCTCATGCCAAACTACATCGCTGTTGCATCGTTACTGTAGTTAGCACTTTGCAAATATATAGCAGTGTTTTCTACACTTACCGGACCACCCATCCACTTTCTGAGCTTGTTCTCAAACTGGGCAAAGAGGGCGCCATCCGTGCTGCCTTCACCTGGCCCCTCCGTCATAAGATGCACATGTAATGACTGAGGAACAGCAGTGATGACGATACAGTACTGAAACTGACTGGAGCGAACAACGTCCTGATGACAAAAGGTACAATATTGTTAAAAGATACAAACTCCTCATTAATAATAATAATAATAAAAATAATAATGAAGAATCATTGGGCCAATAACATTCCTTTACAGTTTTACCTTTCTTAGTAGCTCCCTGGGGGAGTATACAACCTGGGGAACTGTAGCGCTCGAAAGGCTTTTTCATACACAATATCAACCTCGCAGGTACCCATTTATACTCCTGGGTGAAGACAAGCAATTACAGTAAAGTATCTTGCTCAAGGACACAAGTGTCACGACCAGGATTCGAACCCACATTCCGATGACTTTACCACCACAACTTGAATTCGATGCTCTTAACCACTCGGCCATCCTACAACATGGCCCAATTATAATAAGCCCACCTTGATTATTTCTTCCACAGTATCTTTGAGAACTCCACTAACAATGAACACAGCCTTCCTCTCTTCTTGTGTACCACTCTGTGAAGAAAAAGAAAGATGGAAAACAATTCTTCGGTTAGTAGGATTTAAAGGCAGTGGACACTATTGGTAATTACTCAAAATTATTATTGCCATAAAACCTTACTTGGTGACGAGTAATGGGGAGAGGTTGATGGTATAAAACATTGTGAGAAACGGCTCCCTCTGAAGTGCCATAGTTTTAGAGAAAGACGTAATTTTCCATGAATTTGATTTCGAGACCTCAGATTTAGAACTTTTTAGGTTTTTAAATCAACCATCTAAACGCACACAACTTCGTGTGTCAATGGTGTTTTTTTCTTTCATTATTGTCTCGCAAGTTCGATGGCCGATTGTGCTCAAATTTTCACAGGTTTGTTATTTTATGCTTATGTTGAGATACACCAACTGTGAAGGCTAGTCTTTGACAGTTACCAATAGCGTCCACTGCCTTTAAAACTGGGGTAGGAGTATTTAATCAAGTGAAGTTTAATCATGTGTAAATCTTTGTTTTAGTAGTCTTGGTTCTGAATCTTTCGATCAGTATGCAACGTTCTTATACCAGTCTTTGACCTCACTAGTTTACCAGTGTTGGCTGCTTGCTTTCAAACACCAGGGGTCGCTTTCACAAAAAGCCAAGATTGATCTTAACTGCATATCAATTGTAGTTGCTTAGTAAAGTGTGATGTCACAATACAAATCACCGTGGTAATACTGACAATTTGTCTTGCGATGAATTTTGTTGATTTGTGAAATCGACCCCAGGCCTGAAATTACACACAGGCCACAGAATCCACAGCTTCTGTTGCCCCTGCCCTGGTCTTGGCCTTGGTGCCTCTTCAAAAATTTCCTGTTGACTTCAAATGGAAGTGCCCTTTTCAAAATGAAAATGGCCTTGCCCTTTTCAAAGATGAAATTCCAGGCCTGAAACATACCTCAAATGATGAGAATTCCTTGATGTTAACAGCCCCACCTTTGAGAAGCATTCCTGCTCCTCCACACCAGTGTAGACATTCCACCATGGAGTTGTCAATAAAGACGACTGCCTTCCCTACATGTTGACAGATCGACTCCCAGCCTGATCTGGAACAGGCAGTGATGCTCCTTGACCCTGACATTTTTAAAACTGTTACTGTTGTTTTTTCCTTTTTTTGTTACAAGTTTAGAAGCGTGTTCTCGATGTCTGTTGTTACATTGTCTGCAAAATGAAAGGTATGTACATTTTATATCAGAAAATTTATGAAACGTCATTGGGTTTTTGGAAGAGCATTGCATTCAAATACTATTATTAAAAACAAATTCTCAAGGCACTGGACACTAGTATTGGTGATGGTGGAAAAACTGTCCGTATCCTGTCCTGTATCTGTATATAAAATAATAAAATAGTATCTCATTTACTGGACCCAGTCACTACTGGGGGGCTGTGCTCTTTTTTTAGAAATTTAGTAGTAGTGTACTAGTAGTACGACCGATAATGACAATTTCGAAAAATATAGTACAGCGCCCTGGGGCGCTAGATTCCTTTTTTCGAAATTTTGACATTATCGGTCATCCTAGCCGATAATGTCAAAATTTCGAAAAAAGGAATTTTGACATTATCGGTTATCTAGCCGATAATGTCATAATTTCGAAAAAAAGAATCTTGCGCCCCAGTCACTGGGTCTAAATATTAATAAGTAATTAACCTAAAATAAGATATTCCTTTTTTTTTGTAATTATTTGTAAGTTACAAATAATGGTGGCGAGATAAAACATTAAGAGAAATGGCTGCCTCGACTAAAGTAACAATTTGGAGTAACAGTCTTTTCAAAAGGTTATTTCTAACTCATCAAATTTTAAAAGACTTCAGGCCGGAATCCTTTTTTTAGGCTAGGCATCTGAAAGCACACAAATTTGTGCAACAGCACAGGAGTTTGTTTTCTTTCATGATTAAAATAACGGTTATATGTTTTTAGGGATGGGATCGGGAAAGTTAGTCTCCCAGATGTACAAACAATTACTAAAACTATTGATTGGTTATCTCAGCAAGACATTTCGTGCTAGGAAAACTAGATTAATTCTCACCAAAATAATGTCAATCGCTGTCAAAATTTACGTTCTGGAGGCTGCCATGTTGGCCGGTCTAGTTCCCCGAACATGATCAATAAAGACAGCAAGCCCATTAGCAGCAGGGGACCCGACTATAGGTTGCTGGCTGAAAACAATTTTGTATGGTGTCCCTGATATGCCATACGTTTGTCAACAAAACAGATTTAAAGTACAAGACGAACACGTAAATTCAAGGTAAATTACTTCGTAAATAACTCATTGTTTTGAGTGATGATTTTTTAAAGCAAAAACTAAAAACTAAATCTAAACTTATCCTGGGGTTGACGTGGATTGGATGCATTTTGTAAATTTAATATAACTTTTTTCTTCATGACGTAAGCAACAAAAACAAATTAGGCATTAAAGAAACTTCTTGGCAGGCACACGTTGTCAACAAGTCGAAGATGTAAATAACTAGTGACAAGGGCAGAAGCAGTAATGAAGTTAGGTTAAAACCTTTATGACTGATTCCGGACCATCCATCTAAGATGACGATGCACCGGGAGTTACGACTATTATGCGAGGGGTGAAAACGGGTCAGTGACCCGTCCCCCTTTTGCGTACTTCAGGCACAGCTCCGACGGGAGGAAATCACGTTCATCTACCCCTACTCCTCCGGCAATTAACCGGACTTGACTTCCGTATAGCTTGAAGGCACTGGACACCTTGGCATTTTGTCAAAGACTAATTTTTGATAACAAACCTGTGAAAATTGGTCATCGATAGGCCTATTTGCAAGAGAATAGTGAAAGAAGAAGAAACAAATTGTATACTTTCAGCTGTCTAAAAAAGGGCTTCGGGCCTGTTATACTATTAGCAGACCTCTATTGCTCGTTTACATAGGAGGTTTTTATGCTAACAATTATTTTGAGTAATTATCAACAGTGTCCATCAGTGCCTTTAACGAGTGAGGTCTATTATAGCATAGAGAAAGGACCTTTCTATTATGATTATAGCAACCTTGCAATGGGGCCACAGGCTGGTTCAATTCAAAACACAGCAAACCCAAGCGTATAACCGTGGCCATCTGAACTTGTTTTTTCAATTTAATTACGACGTCAAGAAGAAAAAACAGTCTTTGAAAACTGACTGACCGCTCCTTTGAGAGTAGTTGTTCTGAAGATATACGATGATCTGATGGTGTAGCAAAAAAAAAAAAAAAAAAAAAAAATATCGAGACATCAATCAATCAAATGAAACATTCATTTCCGCATTCACAGTTGAGTTTCATTCACAGTTGAGTTAACCACAGTGTTTTCTTCCTGTCAATGAATTAGAAGTGCACCTATCTTATCTGTGCTAGTTTTGTCTTAACTGTGCCCTGCTGGGGATTTGTCTTCTGGATTATATATCAATGGATTTGTTAGAGTTTGCTCCATCTGCTGGATCTTTTTCACATCGTATGTCTCCTTTTTAATCTGGTTGCGGGGTTGCGGTTATTCATAAGGTCTCCATATCAAGAAGTTCCACATCCAACTACCTTGCAACCTCGTTTGAAAGCCTTTGCTGTGATCTTACATTTAAAGGTCAATTGTCTCCTGTTAAACTTGTCATCCTTTATAGACCCCCATACAGCTCCAAACACCGGATTACATCAAGGGTGTTCTTGAATGAATTATCCGAGTATGTATCTTCTCTGACTACAACTCCTGGTAAACTCCTTATGGTTGGCGACCTTAACTTCCATTTCAATGTTGAGGATGATCCTGATGTGTTGAAACTCAAAGACATACTGAATACATCTAACCTTTCTCAATTTGTCTCTCAATTTCTTGTACACTAGATAGATGGCGCATTATAAATGCATTGTAATTATTATTATTATTATTATTATTAATGAGGAAACAAAGGAAAAGGTGTGTAAGAGATAACGCTTAACTCCAAACGAACAAATCCATAACTGCGTTAGCGACAGTGGCCTTTCAGAAACAAAATTATGTTTACGCAGCTGCTTTGTTTTAGGGAAGCTTCTTCCCCAGACTTTGAAGACAAGTAAGCAGGGGAGGCGGGGCTCCTCGTCATTATGCACTTGAAGTTTTAATATGTTTTCTTCAAAAATCAAGCCAACAAAAAATAAGCAAGCAAACAAAATGAAACCTTCGATCACGATAGCAGGGTATACACCTTTGGTAATTACTCAAATGATTAATGACCATGAACTTACTTGGAATGCATTGGTTGGGGGCCAATGCAATCCAAAGGAAATGGCCTTGCCCTGTATAGAGGTACAACATGTTGTGCTTGCATACAGAATAATGATAGCATAGACGACAATTACTCTTCCATTTTATCATCATCTTCCTGTTTCCCTTGTAGTCCGAAAACACCCGGGGAAACCCTCGAAAATGTAACACTTACTAAAAATGATTGGCTGACATAATTTGGACAGTCACACAATCTCTCTCGAGTGTGTGTCAACAAATTTGATTACATACAAAATGTGCCAGATGATTGGCGACTGTATATGTCTCACTCATGGGCTGAAAATGCTCAGCGAGCAGCCGAACATCGCGGACATCGCTGCACCATTCCTTGTGTATAATGAAAACAAAACATTTGGTTTTAAAGGCACTGAACACCTTCGGTGATTATCAAATACCAGTATTCTCACTTGGTGTATCCCAACATATATGCATAAAATAACAATCTGTGAAAGTTTGCGCTCAATTGGTCATCGAAGTTGCCAAATTGTGACACTTAAAATGGCAATAGATGCTCTAATGATGGCTAAAAACCGCACCACTTTTTTTTCTAGCTGAAATAATAGAATTAATTCAGATTTCATTTGATTAAACACATTTAAAGCTAAGGTTTGATTTTCTTGAAGGCGAGGTTGCCTTAACTGGCAGTGGACACTATTGGTAATTACTCAAAATAATTATTAGCATAAAAACTTACTTGCTAACGAGTAATGGGGAGAGGTTGATAGTTAATATATAAAACATTGTGAGAAACGGCTCCCTCTGAAGAAAGAAGTAGTTTTCAACGAATTTGATTTCGAGACCTCAGAATTAGAGTTTGAAAAGCATCTGAAAGCACACAACTTCGTGTGACAAGGGTGTTTTTCTTTCATTATTATCTCGCAACTTCGCCTTTTGAAAATGCCTCACGTGTTAGCTTATACATCACTGTTTTGTTCCTTTCCCGTACGCGTCAAGTCAATAAATTAGATTAATATTATTTTTTAATGCGCGAAAAATCCATTACAAAATAATTTAATCAAATTAACATATAATGCCCGAAATGACAAGCCCCCAACAGCATCACAAATCAAATTTGTCATTGACTTGAGTAATGCTTTGAATGAAAGTTTTTCTTCTTCTTCTTTTAGTTAGAACTGTTGACAGGGTGTTTGTTTTATACAACTTTTATTTCATAATCATCCTTGAAAGTTCTTCTTTTTTGGGAGTTCTTTTTAAGATGACTTATTTCTCTTCAGACTTTTGACTTCAAGGTCAGCCAGGTTAAGAAAGACAACGAAGTGTAGTTCTCTAAGACGTTTTACTTGAAATTAATAATCTGCTCGCAGAATGAAATCGACACTTAAAGACGCAGTTTTAAAGATTTCCTCAGTCGAAGTGGAACTGATTTGTTTTTCGTTCGCAAATGAACACTCAAGCTTAGTATTTTTTTACATTTCAGGTGAATTTGTTTTGTCCAAACAATATCAATCAATGAATACAACTTAAAAATGACAAGACCATGCACAACAAAATAAATATCAAACTGAATGAACTCTGGGAAGGATATCATCCTACTGACTCTAGTCACCGAAATGGAAAACAAAGAAAACATTTCACTCTTAAAAAAAGTTGCCTATTAGGAAAAAACTTGCCATTGCTTATCACGTGTCCAGTAAGCGACAGACATACGGGAAACGAAAACATTTACATCTAAACCAAACATGTTTCTTACAAAAATAATCTTGGCTTTACAGCGAAAATAACAAGCTGTCGTTTAAATGGCGTTGATTTGTTGTCCAGCCCATTACTCTAGTTTGGACCTTCATTGGATAGTTTACTTAACAGCGCATGTGAGCTATCATGGGAGATGTCACAAATTGAAGTATTGTTTTGTTTAATGAATCAATAAATCTCTAAAGACAGTTACTGATCACTGAAACTGCAATATATTATGTTTTTTATAGTGAAACGCATGTTAATTGCGATAAAATATAACAAGTTGTAGCTTTAGAACAGGTTAATGTTAGCGAAAGACAAACAATGATTGTTTTATACTTTCGCATTTGGTGTTACAAATAACGTTGACAGTTTAAACAAAACTAGGTCTGACAAGAAAACATGGTGCTAATCTTGAGCCCCCCCCCCCCCCAAACCCAAAAGGGCTTTAAACGTGAACTTCATTTTGAGACTTCTCTTTTTATACCACCGTTTTCCAAGCCAGTGCAGTCAAAACAAAATGGAAAAGGGGAATCGTGACACATTTTTACGACGTAATTGTATTGGCATACATAACTATTTTATAAATGCATAATCACTCCAGCTTTTTGGTATACTTGCGATAAACACACAACACTATCTGCACAAGTTATTGAAAGTCTGAATAAATAGTTTAACACGAACACGATTTGATCAGAAACTTCTGATAGACTTCAGTAAAAAAATCAATTGTGAGGTGATGAGAAAAACAATCATAGAAACTTGTCGTGACGTCCATGATTGTATTTTGTCTGACGAGCTGGCTGGTCTGTAAAGAACTGCAGGTGAACGACCTGACGTTTCAATCATTTTTTTCAAGAATTAAATTTCTGTAATAAAAGACCCTTGAGATTATTCAACCGCAAAGCACCTTTTCAAAATTCTCGTATTCACAGAGGGATTAGTTTATGTCTTGTTATTTTGTTTTAATTAATTCTGACAGCGTGCACACGTGCGCATCGGCAACAGATTTCACCCACGTAATAATGTCTAATTTACGTAACTTCAACAAAATTAATCCACCACCCTTTTGGGAATTATTGATCACCTCATATCCGTAGACTTGTTACAGTCCAACCGGTCGTTGTACACTCCCTTAAAAGAGTTTTGCATTAATCACTTCACCAATGTCACTTAAACAACTTGGATGGTGGATACGTGTGCCCAATAAACGGACGCAAATGAGTGCGTGGTTTCCCGTAGGCTCAGTGGCGCTGTTGTCTCAAAGCGGAAATGCCCCTCGGATTTTCCCCGGGTGTTAAAAGACGAGGAGCCAGCGAATCGAAGCGTAACGGCGACACCCACTCTCTAAGATAGAGCGATCTAAAGAATGATAAATAGCCAGGACTCGACGAGTCTGGAAACTACACATCAGCGTCAGAACACCGCTGCAAGAAGTCTACCCGTGTACGGAAGCTGAAAGTTACTCTCATCAACTTCTCGGTGCTTCTTGAGAAAGCCGTCTTTTTTGGCTGACTTGTTTCAGGTGAGTTTTTAAAAACTTTCATTCCGTAGTTTGTCATATGCTCATCTCATTGTAGAGAGTGTATGTCACTGGGTGCAACAGGCAACCAGCTCAAGGCAATCTGCAAGAAGGTCAAAAAAAAAAAAATCAATTCATATTTCTCATTGTTGTTCATGGGGATCGTGTGAGTAACAGGCTGCCAAAGTGTTCCTTGAGTATGCAGTGCAGTTGGTTGCTTCCAGTCAAGTTACCTGTAAAAATGCACTGAGTAACATGGCCTTGCATGCTTTAACGTCGCAATCCTGTCACACGGTTCGTCCTGTTTTGTTCTGTAATCTTGTAACGGGCACATCCACCACAAGCCTCGGCTTTTTGGATGATGCCTCCATGTGAATGAAGAAATAAATGTTATATTGATTGATTGATTGATTGATTGATTGATTGATTGATTGATTGATTGATTGATTGGTTGATTGATTGATTGATTGATTGAAAAACTCTGTTTGTTGTGTGCAGTTATGGACGAAGTATAAGTGCTTATTGCAAGTCAGATGTTTTTAATATCAAGGAAGAGAGAGTGCTTCATAAAATAGAACGCGTTGTCTTTGAATCAGAGTTTAAACTTACACCCTTGTATCAAAGGGGTCCACTATAATTAGTGCATTACAAATTGCTGTGGTTTTCTTGGTTTAGGCTACTGAACGACCCTGTCTCATTTTAGTTTGAGTAAAATTTAGTTTGGGCGCAAAATACGATGTGAAGTTGAGTTTGAGTCTGCTCTCTTAATTGTATTTGATGAAAAAGTTCCTGCAACGAAAGTTCGTTGCAAAATCTATTTCAAATTTTGCTTTGGGAGAACTGTCAGCAAAATCGTTGAAAAAGTTGCTGCAACAAAAGCTCACTGCAAAACCTATTTTAATTGAATGTTTTCTTGGGTGATTTCTTTCATTGAAGTATTGTTGTTTACAACAAAATCGAGTCACTGCATCTTCACAAACACAACCTTTCATACAAATGCATATCGTGTTCCATTAACCATTCCGCCAATATCCTCCCCCCTTCCTTATGTTGTGCTAAAAACAAAAAGAAATAGCTTTCATCACAAACGTCTTGAGTGCCGCAAAAATTCTTCAGTGTCTAAAGATTTAATTTCGTACGCAAAACAGTTAGAGACTACTCTTGGTTTGGCAGTTGTATTTCTCCAGTGCGATTCCATCCATCAACAGTTCTAATAGTGTTTTAAATTAAACTGTTACACGTGAAATGTGTCTTAAAAGGTGTTCGGGTGCTGAATTTGCAAGTGTTGAAGCATGCAGTTGGCTGCATATTTTGCGCAAATTAAATTGTTATTCGGGAGAGAATGGCCCCTTGCAGTTCAACAATGGTCTGCCATTTGGGCTCGTTCAGTGCCTCAAAAATGCTTTACACATAGACCATGGAATGAGGTGCATTCTGGTATACACCTAGCAATCAAGTTTGATCGCTAGCTAGCCCAGCATGCACCTCATTCAACAGTTCGCGCTTGTGCAATGGGTATTTGCGAAAAGGTATATTCAATACACTCTGGACCATAATGCCTGCCGGGAATACGATATTTGTCCCCACCCGCAATCAAAACTACTTCCTCTGTGGGACATTCTCGTGTTCTGAACCAATAAACAAAATAGCAACTATAATGACGTATTCAAGTTGAATAATTCCCCAAACCTCATTTTTTCCTCGCATTCAATGGCATAATTTTGTGTAATTATTTTCCCTTTGGAGTACTCAGCGGCCTGCCCTTTGAGAATCAGAATTAGGCGGGATTTCTGATGATCATGCGCCGTGAAGCAACGGCGAGTCTGTGAAAGCCTAGCAACAGCTTTCAACGAAATCAGACTGCCAGTCATTTTTAATCAAGTTAAAGTATGAAAACCGTTTAGTTTATGAAATATTACTAAATGAAACAAGGGTCCATGCATCATCGGTCGTTGACTCAAAGCTTATAGTGACTGTTAAACTTATTTGTATTTAGAGCTTTTGTGCACTAATGCAAAAGTGCCTGTAAATGCACTATACTGGGCGGAATTGAAGTAGGATTCCGGGTTCCATGGGTTCCTAAAGTTCCAGGGGTTCCAATCCAATCCTGGGTCAGGTTGACCCAGAATCTCTGTCAACGTGACCCGTACCTTACTTGAAATTTTGACATCTGATCCCGGGATACGAAATGAACCGGTAGAGTGTGATATTCATTGGGCAGGAGAAAGAGGTTCAACCTCGGACTCTTTCAATCCCGGCACATCCGCAAGTGTGTAAGGGTAGCATGGTGGGTTTCGCCTCTCACCAAGGTGACCCCGGTTCGATTCCCGGCCAGGGCCATATATTATGTGAGTTGAGTTGTGCGTTGGTTCTCTGCTGTGCCACGAGGGTTGTCCAATTTTCATCTCTGTCGATCTGAGTTCGAATCCTATTTTGGCCGCTAAAAACTTCATTTTAGGTTAGACGTTTGACGAAAGGAGGGAGACATATTATTTTCATACTCAAACGCTCTATCGACATTTAATTATCCACGCGCTTATTATTGTTGTTTGAAACAAACCAAGTGAACATAACCAACTTTTGTATATTCGTTCTATAGATCCCAGAGTCAACATACCTTCAAGATGGCATCCGCCTGGTTGTGTTTTGCTCTTTGTATCACTGCAGTTATCGTGACGGTGGCGGCTGCGACAGGAGAAGAGACTATCTGGCTAACCTCTGACCTCGAAGATTCCACTACATTAGCCTACGATACACAAAGCTACTCAGATCCAGCCCCAAACTCTAATTTCCTGAACGAGCTGAACGAGAAGTTGTTAAAACAGGGGGACTCGGTTCTCAAATCCATGCAGGCATATTTGTGACCCGCTCTAACGAAATGAGGAATGTCTAGTGAATTTCACATTTGCATATTTCATAATATTCCAAACAAGCAAATCTTAATATTTTAAATGAAATAAAAATCAAGATCATACGACCTTCCTGTCTGAACCAATGTGGAATTTTCGACGCCCTTGACGCTTAATTTTACGACCCGTTTTGGAAAACACAAACTCCATAAAAATTAATTTGAAAAAACGCGACGTCTCACACACTCATTAAAATAATATTAATATTTTTGTTTACGATAATGAAAACATCAATTTTTAACCCCCCGTAGTCAGGCAAACAAAATTACCAAAATGAACAAACAACTCAACGAGAAGTTAGATTATAATGTGTAGACAATTTCACCAATAAGTTTGACAATGTTTACCTGAAATTTTAGAGCAATTTGCGTTGATATTTCCAACTTGAAATGCGAGTTTTGTTCCGTCAAGTCAAAACATTGTAAAGACAGCTGTCACTCAGCGCATAGCATCAATCCCCACGGGTATACTCGGCTTGAAGACCCGGGAACATTCGCAATTTCCCCGTGCATGTTTCTCATGATTTTAGCGAAATTTCTTACCCAGCATGAAGTTTAACTGAAAGATTATTCCTTTAACATTCAGAATTATTTTGGTTTGGAACAATTCAACCTTGAAAAACCACAAAACAATGATGGAAATTAGACACTGTTTTCCCAACGTTCGATAAACATTCCACTGTTCCATACGTCGTACGTGTAGCAAAGTTTGTGCATGGTACCCGCGCAGTCTTCGTGTGTACATTGTCGTATTACCAGCGCTGCAACTAGCTATGGCAACAAGACCGGGTCGGGTGATCGGACTCTCACGCTGCATGGATAAACAACGCCTCGGTCTGTGAGCCATACTAAATCTCGCGACGCGGATTTATGAATGGGAGATGTCATCGCTGATAAAACAGGGTTTGCCTTTGGTGACCTTTGAACCCCTTTCAGTGTTGACACATGTTTTTGGTGGCTATATTTAGACACCTCTAATCTTTGGCTTTCCAATGGTACTCTTGGTGGCGCTATGCAAGTTGTGTGAAAAGTTTTGCGACGCTCGCCAAATTTGGTGTTTTCAATGAATGTTCGCTGTCTGTCCCGTGGGATTTGGAACATTTTTGGATAATTACGTCAAGAACATGGCTCAGAAATCGTCTGTTTTTACATCTTTAGTAATCTTTTGACGAAAAGGTAAGACCATTGTAAGTTTAATCAAGATTTAGGCAACCTAAAAGTGTAGTAATAAAAAAATTCAAAAATTCAATAATTTTCATTAATTGTTTGTTATGATTATGTTCGGTGTCAAATTACACGAAATGAAACTTTACTAGACATTCCTCATTTCGTTGGAGCGGGTCACATTTGATGAAGTTTCAGCAACTGGTTTCAGCCGGTTCCAACCCGCAAGAACCGGTTCCCACCACCGGCGAAGCTGGCATCAGGCGCACGCTAACTGGTGGTGGTGCTACTACAACACCAGATGGTGACCCATCAGAGAAGCGCAGCAGCACCCCACCCATCAGCAAGGACGACATTCTCCGAGAGATCATCCGGAGGATACGGGAGGAGGCTGCAGGGTATCCCCTCGAGCTGCCACTCGGTATGAGGTTCATCGAGCAACCACTAGGCACGACTCTCCAGACGTACCACAGTGATAGCCCGGAGAAGCGAGACGCTGATCGGGATGCGGTACGAGATGAAATCTTGAGAAGGCTCTTGGAGCTTCAAAGAAGTAGGCTTCCCGGTATGCGTGCCGGAAAATAAACATTGTACTACGGAGACCTGGACAATGATACATGATCGTAATAGAAGGAAATTTGCATCGGGGAAAAATCAGATTTATTTTTAAATTTTACTCGTATTAAATATACAACGATGTGTTTTATCACTGTATACTCAGTACTTTCGAGCTCTGTGGCAAAAATCATAGGGATATAACTCGGGTATATGATTCTAACTAACGACCTTTGCAGTTCAAGACCACGTTGTGTGTAAATAAGTGTAATAGACTGTGCAAGTCATGCGCCTATACTTAAACACTATGGGAAATTAACGTGGGCTGGAAAATTAGGATTAAAAAAGGGTACTACCAAAAGTAGTTTGTACATAGTTTGCCATGGGGGGGGGGGACACAGATCTCCTGCCACACCGGCAAAGAACAGATGGCTCCGGGTATCGTCTTTAAACGCTGTACACTTATTTTGTGCACGAAATGGAAAAAAACAAAAAATTTCAGCCCCTCCACAAACAACGCAATCCTGGGACCTGACTCCCCTCTTAGATAAGTGGAAGAAAAGTCAGTCTAGGATATCAATGACTCAAGCGGGTAGCACTTTGGAGAAGAAACTTAAATAAATAACATGTGCAATGACTTATTATCAGCCCTTACTTGGGGGTTTCATAGGGTCCCGATGTTCGAATACATTCTCATGATATCTTCGATCCTCGGGCCCAACAAAACTTCTTACCCGTTAAACTTAAACACTGTCCTCTACCGACGTTCCTGGACCATTGCTATACGGGTACACCATGCATAACAAATCTCAGTTGAAGCGGTGTCGGCTTTGGGAACAGCCGATTACAATTTTCCAAAATTTGGTGCACCCGACACTTTCGGTACAGAAAAAAAAAAAAAGTTCACAGATTTACAAATAACTTATAACAAATAACAAAAGGTAATGGTGAAAGACTTCTCTTGAAATATTGTTCCATGAAATGCTTTACTTTTTGAGAAAACATTCAAACAATATCAATTCTTGATATCGAGAATTACGGGTTTATTTTAAACACATGTCATGACACGCCGAAACGTGCGGAAACAAGGGTTGGTTTTCCCGTTATTTTCTCCCGACTCCGATGACCAATTGAGCCTAAATTTTCACAGTTTTGTTATTTTATATGTAACTTGTGATACACGAAGTGTGGGCCTTGGACAATACTGTTTACCGAAAGTGTCCAATGGTTTTAACGTCCCGTACAACAATTGTGTTAATCGATAAGTATAATCGATATTAAGATTTGAAAATGTGATGTAATTCAAATTGATGTATTTGCACTAAACTGTATCCGAGACGATTGTGTAGGTTGTTTTGGTAGCTGTTTCGATCTTCAGACATTCCACACATTATGTATGTAAATTTATTCAATAGCTTGTAATCGTAAAAAATTAACCGATCGATTGACGCAATTTCACACTCTCTGTTTAGAATATTTACCAAACATTACTTTACTTTAGTTTGTAATTAAGACCTTTGGGGCGGGGAGAGGGGTGGATGAGGCTGCTTTTCGAGTCCTCTTATATTTAAAAAAGAAAAATTCAAGGCTCTCCCATAAGCTTTGGCTTCATGGCCATAAAGCCTATCTATATTTTATTATGTGTTGACCGTGGAAATAAATGTTTCTTAAAATGAAAGCAAGAGATTATGAATTATGTTGTTGATATATTTATCAAATTAATCGTCTATTAAAATAAACAGAACCGCCTTTAAATTCTTAATTAAAAATTGCCATTGCACGTTCGGGGACACCGTACAACGTTTCGTAAAAAACACACGACGACTGTTCTGTTATTCCGATCTGGAATAAAAACATACTTCCTTGGTTGGTTGGCATTGTGTTTTCCTTCCTCCATGGTTCATGTGACTGTTTAATTAAGAGAAGAGCTGTTTGAATAAAAGACAAAGAGTGTACTGTTAGTGTACGTTCAGAGTTCATTAAAATCTGTCTAGTTCTTCTGATATACTCCGAGCGAAACCCCGAACGAAACTCTTGGTTTCAGTCTAGAATAATTTGTCAGCAGTGGACAACTCGACCAAACACTCAGCCAGCTGCCGGCCGTGCGTAGAGTAGAGCAAGAGTAACCACAATTTTTGTGCCGTCGCCGTGAAGTTTTCTTCCGTGGAGCCTAGCCAGCCGTGAACATGAACCACGATCACATGGTTTGTATGAATTTACATTGTTACTCGGTGACAATAGTTTAGATACGTATGACCGTATTGGATTTGGAATGATAGAATTAGAATTATTGACTGCTAGGCACGGTCCTACTACCTAGACTTGCCGTCAACTCGCCGACTTGCCGTCAACTCGCCGTCAACTCATTTTCGTGCCGTCAACTCATTCAATTTACATGAACAATTTATAAATGGGACACGGAAGTGTTTAAGTCTGGGCTAAACTACATATTTCTCATGGTTTTCGGTAAAAATTCATTCACAAAAACGACTTTGTGTTGATAGAAAAAAAGTACCAATCATTGACATCTTGGGCCAAGACTAATCAATGTGAAAAAGCAAGATGGCGGCCGACGGTTTTGCTGTTTCGAGATAATTTTTTTACGAGAAAAAAACTCAATTTTTATTCCGAAATATGACCTAAAACTTTCGCGAATTCTCTTTGAGCTGATACTTTACAGTTCTATGCTTCTTTTGTGGATTTTAAATGTATATTGGAGGAGTTGACGGCGAGTTGACGGCGCAAGTGAGTTGACGGCGAGTTGACGGCAAGTAGTAGGACCCGCTAGGCATACTCCTGCGGTTTCGTTCCGCTATCGTCTCTCGCCATGGAGGTAGAATTCCATGCTCTCGCAAACTGGAGACTAGGCCTACCTTAGCCCTTGTAGTAGGACGTCAGTCAGTGCGGATAACTTTCCGTATGGCGCCACCACTTTTTCACTCATTTTTACAAAAAGGGATATCTCATTGAGGTAAATATTAAAATAAGATACTATATTATTATTTCATATCGAATGAAAAAGTGGTGGCGCCATATGGAAACTTTTCCTATAGTATAAAATCATGGTTTAAAAAAAAAACGCTCATTCTTGAAATCCTCTTTTTCCATTATAAGCCTACCTTGTTGATAGTTGCGATAACGTAACCCTCCTCCGGACGGCCGCCAGGAGGAGGGTTACGTTATCGCAACCTTGTTGATTGAACTTGTTGAATGATTTTTGACAATATTTCCCTTTAAAATTTAAAATTTTGAAAAATCCTCTGGAGCTAGAATCCGAATCGGATAACTTTCTGTATGGCGCCACCACTCTTTCACTCATTTAAAAAAAAAAGGGACATCTCAATGAGGTAAATTGTAGATTATTTCATATCAAATAAAAAAGTGGTGGCGCTATTTGAAAACTTTTCCCTAGAATCATTATTATTGGGGTGAACTCCTTTTAACCAATTTTCATACCACTTTTTCACTCATTTTTACAAAAAGGGACATCTCAATGAGATAAATTGTAGATTGTTTCATATCAAATAAAAAAGTGGTGGCGCTATTGGAAAACTTTTCCCTAGAATCATTATTATTGGGTGAGACTCCTTTTAACAAATTTTCATTATTACTATGGACAAAAATTTCCTTCCACAACTTTTTCATTCGATATGAAATAAATTGGTGGCTAATTTTACTCAAATGATATTCCTTTTGGGAAAAATAAGTGAAAAAGTGGTGGCAGGATATGAAAGATTTTCATCCTGCCACCACTACGGTCATGCATTTTTACCAAGCTTAAGGAATAGGCCTATCTCGTTCGAGTAATTTTTTTATATACAAACTCATGGTAATGGGGCGGGGATGGGGTGTGGCTAATAGGTGTGGCTCGGCAGAGTCTGAAAACTAACTGCGGAAAAAAAGGGACTTTGTGAAATAGGAAAATAGAATTGACACAAGAAATAATTATGATAGAAATCAATCAATAGTCACTACTTTGACACTAGTCAACAAGTCGCGTGAGGCAGTACAACGCAAAGCTAGTCTCAAAGCTTGGTGAAAGAGTATGTTCTTTTTTCCATTCCTATGTTTTTAGGACATGACTACCATGATGCCTGGTATGGGTCATAACATGTCAGAGGGCATGACCCATGACCCCAGTCACACGATGGAGGGCGGTATGGATCACGATGGAATGGATCATGGTGACGGGATGGACCATGGATCGATGGGACATTCGGTATGTATCCACATGACCCATAGAAACCATCAGAAATAATCTAGAATAATTTGTCAGCAGTGGACAACCATATATAAACCATCCGAAACCAATCAGATTTTTATAGCTTTGCAGCCCACCTGCAGATATTTTTTATTTGATTCAAATTGATTATCATCTCTAAAAAAGTATACAGCATTAATTAAGTTTTTTATGATGAACGTCATTTAAAGGCAGTGGACACTATTGATAATTACTCAAAATAATTATCATAATAAAACCTCATTTGGTAACCAGTAATGGGGAGAGGTTGATAGTATAAAACATTGTGAGAAACGGCTTCCTCTGAAGTGATGTAGTTTTCGAGAAAGAAGTAATTTTCCACGAATTTGATTTTGAGACCTCAGATTTAGAACTTGAGGTCATGAAAACAACCATCTAAACGCATACAACTTCGTGTGACAAGGGTGTTTTTTCTTTCGTTATTATCTCGCAAGTTCGAAGATCGATTTAGCTCAAATTTTCACAGGTTTGTTATTTTATGCATATGTTGAGATACACCAAGTGATAAGACTAGTCTTTGACAATTACCAATAGTGTCCATTGTCTTATTGAAACAAACAAATTACAAGGTGTATGGTACAATTGTTAAGCTTTGTGTGTGGGTAGGCATACGCCCAGCTGTGGAGACTGTTGCACAATGGAACAAAGGTCCCATAGTGTTTTTCTTTGTTGAACTGGGTCTCAAAGTGAATAGAAGGGAAAACAATTGTGCATGCAAAAGAATGTGCTTACATAAAAGGTTAACTGTAGGCCTGAGAACACAAGGATACAGCAGTATCACTTAACAGTGGTCCGCTGGCCAAATGGCATTTAAAACACCAAAGAACCAGTTATGAATTCTGTCAAACTATTCCAGCTGGCTAGTTGATTGCATGCCACTAACCTGGTAAACCACTGATTTTTCATATTGATTCAATTCAAATCACATTCTACAGTGCCCTTATGTTGAATGGAAACCCCAAAATACAGACCTGTGAAATGACAAGCTAACTGGTCCTGCTTGCTAGTCACTGAAAGACTTACTTATAAATACAGAAATAACTGTTTTGACTGTTTTACACCTTGTTATTGGAACATCTTGAGTTTGGACTTCTTTGTTGCATCTTCTGTAGGTGCTTTGTAACCTTGGGAAAAAGGTGTCTCATATAAATGCTGGTATTTTCATGTATGTATGTAAAAAGTCAAGGGCAAACCCCAATGAAATTAATTAGGGATTTGAAACACTATGTGGACTTGCACAGCACACAATCACACTTAATTATTTACCAAGATGAAAAAAAGGATTTTCCTAAGAAGAAAGTGTACAGAACGAAGAAATAACCACCCAGCGACTGCAAACAGAGAGCTGTGCCTCTAAACATGCTTTTACCTTACATGTTTTTTTAATTTTAAATAATGGAACAACGCTATCCCCACAAGCTTGTCTTGTTATAGACCTTTATCAAGCTGCCTCCATTTTGGTCATGTTCCTCGTATCAAATAACCAAAATGAATACTAATAATCATTTTGAAAAAAAGGAACCAGACTATTTTGTTCCTCTAGCCTCGGTTTGGTTACACTGGTATCAATGGGAGAAATTCAAGATGGCTGCACCATGATAAAGTTCTATAGTGGTACCCCACAGACAATTGTCTGTGTGGCGGAAGTACATACTGTAGCGTTTATGTCACTACAAAATACAATATGCCTGCCATATGTTTGACAGAGTTGGATGTGAAATATACGCCTTGCCATGAACCTGGTGAGCAGTAATTCAACCCTCAAATATATTACGATCGCATATTGGAACATGCCACGCTTCACCTGACTTGTGAAATGCACAAGTTTTCAATAAAAATAAAAGTGGGGATGGGTTGAAAATTTTACTTTTTGTAGGTAGGTTTTATTTCATACACTAAAAAACCTTTTAGCCGCGATATTTACAAGATAATGAAAAACAAAAGAATCAAGGCCATGACTGGAAAAGAAAATAGCGATGTTAATTTTTTCATAGGACTCTGGAAAGTACTGAGTATGCAGTGCTAACACACATCGATGTATGGGTAAAAACCAAAAATTAATATTCTTTATACCTGATCCAAATTTAACATCATGTTACTGTGTTAGTCTAGCAGTACCCATAATGTTAAATGCCATGAATAGGCCTATATTACTATCTATTTTTACAAAGAAAAATGCTAATAAGACTTCCAGTAATAGTTACTGCAGTGGGGCTATTAAGTTTAAAGCTGATTTCTATCCCTGTATTTTTTGTCACAACTTGAATTTGTACTTGTTCGATAAAGGTAATTTTTAAAAATTCACATGGTACGGGGTACTTATGGCAATTCAAATCCATTCTGCACCAGTACACAGCCCAAAAATTTGGCCCATAATATTATTTGTTGAAGACCACATCCGCATGGAATTGTTATTGTGGAGATTTCATGAAGTGATTGAAGGTCATTTTATCTCTTTTCTCTAACCCATCTGTTACTGCCAGAGATATTTTCTTTGTTTTTAAGCACACTGTAATCTAGCTAGAACAAACACAACAGGACGATTTTAATTTTATATCTTTAGTCAATCTACCTACTACGGACTCCTACATGTAGTCAATTAAAAACCAGCATTTAATTAATGTTTAACTAGTGAACTTAATAAGTATTGATTCTGATTGACAATATGCATACTTCGATGTGTGGGGAGGGGGCTTGAAGAAGAAAAACAATCACCGATGATTTGAAAAAAAAAAAACTGGCATATAAATATAAGTCAGCTGGAAAGTGCGCTTAGTGTTAGCATGTGCAGACTCTTTGCTGCTTGTCATTAAACCCACACCAAATAACGTCATGGTATGCCAAAACCTGTATTTGGGTAATAACTTCCAAAATGGAAAACTGAAAACTGCCCAGGGTGCAGCAGAGCGTTTGATTTGTCTGGGCTTATTTGTCTTTTCTAGTAACAGTGTCAGAGCAAGCAACGTGTACGCTTCTCAGAATACTCTAAATTTCTATTGTGCTTATAAATGTTCGCGAATCAAATAAACCCACACAAGATGTACAGCACATTATATGGAGACCATAGAGTTGAAGACAAATGGCCTTCAAAATGATTGTATTTTTATTTTCATTGATTATCGTCAGGTGTTGATAACTGTTTCAACCACCAGCGATAATTTAATTTATTTTGACTAATTTAGTGTCATCGCTAAAAGCCACTGTACACATTTGGTAATTGTCAAAGACCAGTGTTCTCACTGGGTGTATCCCATCATAATCATAAAATAACAAGCCTGTGAAAATTTGGGCTCAATTGGTCATCAAAGTTGCGAGAAAATGATGAAAGAAAAACACCCTTGTTGGACGAATTTGTGTGCTTTCAGTTAGGAATAAAAGACTTCTAGCTAGAAGTATTTTATTATTTTAGTGAGAAATTACCTCTTTCTCAAAAAGTACGTTACTTCAGAGGGAGTCGTTTCCCACAATGTTTAATACTATCAACAGCTCTCCAATGCTCGTTACCAAGTCAGTTATTAAGTAAATATTTGTTTTGAGTAATTACCAAACGTGTACTTCCCTTTAAGAGAGAGTGTACCTTTATAAGGCCTTATTCATAAATACTCCCTAAATTAATTGAAATGTGAGCCTTGATTTTGTTTTCCCTGCACTTTTAAGGTTCAATACTTATTTTGTTTTTCTCTTTTTTTGTTGCCTTTAGATGACATTCTACTTTAGCACCACAGTGATGATTCTTTTTGAAGGATGGAATGTGACAACAGTTGGAGGTAGAGTTTTAATTTGTGACATTTATTAATATGAGACACCGATGTTAGGACATAAAAAAACTCACTTGACTGATTTTGGACTCATTAAATTTGATAATAAACAGTGACAAATTTCATCCACTACTTTGGTATAGCAAAGTATTTTGACTGAACAGACTTTTGTGCACTCTGAATGGTAATATTGGTTACAACTGATACATTTTGCATAGTAGGCCTTTAAAACAAAATCTGTACAAGAGAAATTGTTCACTTGATAGATGAACCCAAAATGGTGTTTTTTGGTTGGAGAACCAGTTTTGACTCGCTGTCTTGTCAAATAATTTGCCTGTCAAGCTTGGGAGCAGTGTGTCCTTTCACACGAATGTGGTCGTGCTGTCCAAGTATCAAATGTTTATGAGAACATGTAATATGCCTACAGGAACATCCCATGGGAAACTAGACTGATGGAAATTTTATAAAAAATTCCAACATTAAAAATGTACTTTCCCTTTGAAGAATGTGAAAGCATTATTTCCAAGAGTAATCTGCTACAAAACAAATATCACAGTCTTTTGAATTGATTTTCTGGAAACCTTCCAAGTTGACCTTTAAAATATTTCCATGACCCTATACGACCCCTGAGATGTTTAGTTCCTCATTCTAGAATTCCCCTGTGGCTTTAGGCAAGTTCCATGCACTTGTAGGTACTTGGGTAAACTTGGCGCCCTGACGGTTGTAAGAAGCCAGTTCTTTCAGGGGTCACTCAAAGTTGTCGACACGTTATTTAATTTTTATTTTATTTTATTTTATTCAGCATTCAAACAGTGCAAGCGCCAATATAACAGAATTTAACATTTTTCATATAATGTTAAATACAGTAAAATGTATTAACTAATAACATGTATAGGAAATAAACAAAACATAAAAACATTCACAAGGCAAGAGGTAAACCCTAAAATAAAAACAGACTGAAAACATGCAAGACCCACATAAAGGACAATGGACTAAGGTAGGCCCTTTACATTAGTACAGAGAAACACTTTTTTAAAGACCTTTTCCCCAGGGCAGGATTATAAATTGACGCCCCCCTACCCCCCTCCCCCCCACCCACCACCCCATAGCACTTTTCAAAACGATTGCTTCGTCATCAACTCATACAATTGTGGTGAACAACAAGATATCAGGACAAGTGCTTTTTAGAACTAGCACTATCCTGAGTTGCCCTAGTCTACTCCATGACAGTGGACAAATGGTCACACCATTTTTATTTACTTGGAACAAATCTGCACACCAAGGTAGATTGTATCAGCATCACATGATGTTGCCACGAACCAATACACGATGTAATTGTCATCATCGTTGCTATTTGAGAACAATTTGATTTTCAAATTTGTTTTCTCCCTCATAAAAATAAGAAAAATTGTGATTAAACAGCTTGAAAAGTCCAAAGTAGGTCATCCCTTGTGCTCAATAACATTGTTGTACCCTACTCAAGAGCCAAATATCATACCTGATGGTGTTACTGCACACCAAAATGTACATGATGATGATGTAATTGTCAGCATTGTTGTGATTGTGGAACAGTTTCCTTGTCCAGAGTTTAGCAATCAGGAAATGAAAGTAAAAGAACACTTCACTTTGTTTGAGGTGTGAAGAGAGGAGCATAGTGTACATGGGTGTTGATTTCTTTGTATTCAAACAGACTCATTCGAATAACAATTGAGAATGAAAGTAATGAATGAGACGTTTCGTAAGACTACTGAGAATAGTTCCTGGATCCGGCTTTTCCTTGTCATTGTGCCGAAGGTTCTGTTGTCATACCCACTCTTGGATTACTACGTTTGCCTTTATATTGACCCAACAAAGGTTCTGTTGTAATACCTGCAAGTCTCGGCTCTACCTCTTTCCTTGTCATTGACCCAAAGGTTTCTGTTGTAATATCCACTACTATCGAATCCAACTTTTCCTTTTCATTGGTCCAGAGGCTCTATAGTGGTTTCACGGTATTACATCCCTCCCCCCCCCCCAAAAAAAAGCTTATAATTCAGAAACCTTGGTTTACAAATGTGGCATGATTTTGACAATTCCAATGAGCTTGTGCAAAGTGGTTTAGACAATGGAAATATTAAAATATGTTGGCATGTGCTGACAACATGCCCCTGTACTTCCTCCATGCTCTATTCGTGAATGGTAAGCATGAGTCACATAGTTTGTCTAAATCATTAATCTGTTGATCTCATTATTGTAAGCTGTTACGGATTAAACCTTTTGTTTGTAATTTGAGATACTGTCCTGAGCATGTAGACATTAACTATTGAAATGTTGTAGTGTTATCAAAGATGGGTTATTGAAGTATGGTCTATGAATTGTACTAGGCAATATAGTGTTGCCAAATTGCTCCAGAATAATCCCTGTTTTGCATTCGAATTGGATAGACAAAATACCATTTGATTCGAAGTAGGAAGTCCAATGGAGAATTTGACAACCCCCCCTCCCTCCCCGCTCCAGCCCCAACACCCCTGCCCCAACCCCCGCACTTGCTTACACCCTTTTAAATCCTCAAAGTTAAAAAGGTTGAAACTTTTGTTTATTTCAGGACTGGTCGGATCCTGCATTGCGATCTTTTTCCTGGCCATGCTCTACGAGGGGCTGAAAGTCTTCCGCGAAACCCTTCTGCGTCGTTCAGCGGTAAACATTCGCTTCCACAGCATGCAGATAGCCAAAGGGTCTGAGGCCATGTTGACTGAGACGCACCGTGCTGGAGAGTGAGTTAATAATAACCAGTAAATAATAACTAGTTAATAATAACTAGTTAATAATAACTAGTTAATAATAACTAGTTAATAATAACTAGTTAATAATAACTAGTTAATAATAACTAGTTAATAATAACTTGTTAATAATAACTAGTTAATAATAACTAGTTAATAATAACTAGTTAATAATAACTAGTTAATAATAACTAGTTAATAATAACTAGTTAATAATAACTAGTTAATAATAACTAGTTAATAATAACTAGTTAATAATAACTAGTTAATAATAACTAGTTAATAATAACTAGTTCTTATACAGTGCATTTCAAAATAAAGTCTGAATGTGCTTTATATTAGTGCTCTGGTCATTGGGCCTATGACATTCCTGTAATCTATTTCAGCTCCCTGGAGGGTATACAGCCCTGAGCTGCTGTATGGCGCTAGTGGCTTTTTCAAACACAGCATCAATTTCTACCCTTACAGGTACCAATTTATGGGTGCGTTCGTTTAGCTTCCCTGGGTCGACCCCGGTCTGCCCGGTACGTTCGAATAGCTTTGACGGGGCTCACCTGGGTCAGCCCCCAGTGCCCTGCTTGTCAAGTGGGTCACTTGGGGGTGACCTGAGGTGCATGCCGTGAGTGTGATCGTTCGATTAGCTCTTGTCAGGGGCTCACCCGGTGAGCAGCGCAGGGTAGACCCAGGGAAGCTAAATGAACGCACCCTATATATATACCCTTAGGTGAAAAGAAGCAATTATAGTAAAGCATCTTGCTCAAGGACACTAGTGCCACGACCGGGATTCGAATCCACACCCCGATGACCTAATCACAAGATTTTGCATTCGATGCTCTTAACCACTCTGATATAAATTTATAAAAATGGGATAAAAATGGGATAAAAAATTGGGGTCTCTAACCTCCTGCAAAAATGAGCAGGACACCAGTCACAGATGGTAGATGTGTAATGGTATTTGGCTGATTAGCTTAGTCTGGTAAGCTAAAATCTATATTGGGCTAAGTTACCTTTAACAGCTCCTGTTAAATTGGGGTGGGGTTAGTTTCTGTTACTCATCTGTCAGGATGTCTTGTATGATGACACCCTTGTACCATTTCGGTTTCTCTCTCTACAGATCTCGTATTATAAGCTTCAGTCATGTCATCCAGACGCTTCTCCACATGGTTCAAGTCACTGTAAGCTACTTCCTTATGCTCGTCTTCATGACCTTCAATGGCTGGCTCTGCATCTCGGTCATCCTCGGCGCTGGCTTCGGATATTTTCTCTTCGGTTGGAAACGGGCTATCGTGGTAGATGTCAACGAACACTGTCACTAGCAACTTGGTTTTGATAAAAAAAGGTATTTTTTTCTTTAGTATCCGGAAAATAAATAATGTCTGTCAGGGGAGTGTCATTTTGTTTATTTCTTTCTTTAATATTTACCTCCCCATGCTTTTGGCAATGAACGACAAACGACCGTACTAGACGAATCCTTGGGCTTCGTCTTCAAAACTTGGGTTGATCTTTTTTGTCCAACAGTGCCTCAACTTTAGAACTTTAGAATTCTCAGTACTCCATCAATGTATGATCAACTAAGATCTAGAGTTCTTAACTCTTTTGAACACGTTTTAGTGGCTCTTTGATTCTTAAAGTGTAAATTGTGTCCCTCAATGTTTCTGTCAATTTTGTTTCTTGTGAGCTTATTTCTTTTCTTCTTTTAAATTTTAAATTACTTTTTTTTTGGGGGGGGGGTGGGGTCAGGCAAAGAATATGCAAATGTTTACCACCCACTGTAGAACTTTTGTTTTGTAGCTTCATGTTGTAAAGTTTTATCCACTCAAACCAGAGGCGTAACCAAACATTTCCATTTAGTTCACGTCTTTGTTTGAGGGGGAGGGGGGGAACAGGGTGATTACATTAATGCGGGGAAGGGTGGGGGAGAGGTGTGCCCCTCCTCCACCTACCCCTGGTTACGCCGTTGCAAAAACAGATTTAGTTTAAGTTCAACAAACAGAAAATGTACACTGTATGTGTTTTATTATCTAATCAGAAGAATTGTTTAGACAGCTTAATACTGCAAACTTGTTAATCTTATGCTGCCAGGGTGTATGTCTTTAATAAAGTTTGTGAGCGATCATTTTATAAATGATTAGTTTTAAAATGCAGGATTAGTTAGCAGGTATTACACAAGGCGGGAAAAAAACAACTTCAAGCTGATCTTAAAATTCATTCCATTCCCAATCCCCCAGACAAATCGTTCTGATCAACTTTGAGGAAATAGCATGTGACTATCTCACAAATCACGGTTGCTTATTTGATCGCTGCAACCAAAATAAGGTTATTACGAACATTCACAAACTCTCTTTAAAAACATCAGTTTCCACTAAAACATAACCACCTAATTTGATGCAATTTTCACAAGTAAGCTTTATTTGAAAGATGTGTTTAAAGAAAACTAGTATCTATGGGAATTTATTGACTCTTCCAACAAAACAATTCTGTACTCCATGTTTACCTGCTGTTTTTTAAAGATGATTACGCAGTCGATTATATTTATACAGAAATGCCTTTATTAAAATGCTGCTTTTAATCGAGCAATTAAATTCAAATGTAGAGGTTGGGGTGGTGGTTTTATAATTCAATACAGGACTTGCCCTCTGTCAGAGGCTACAAAGAGGGCGCTGTCAAAAGACGCTTCATGTCATAAAGCAACTGGCCCCCCCGCATTATTTTTTGTTCATGTGATACATCTAACACAGTTTATAGTGATCATGTTTAATATGAAATGTATTGTGTTGAAATATGTGCTAGGAAAAGTGAAGCGGGGATCGTGATAGTTGAGTAATAGTGAATAAGAACGTCTTGCACCAAGACTAATGCAAAGAGTCCAGTGAAGCCTCCATCTTGTATTCAGTTGACTCAAAAGCATTTCAACATCTTGAATGTCGATCTTTTGTAAAGAACTGCAACTAAGTAAGTTACGCGTACATGTTTCTTTGATCATACTAACAATAAACAATCACAAAGAATCTTGGAAGGAATGTGAACCCTTGACCTTCAGCTTTCTAGAGCAAATATTTAAACCTATAAAATGCCAATTAGTCACGTTAGTATAGGCGATGTGACCTATGTTTACATTCAAACCGCCCTCTGTTGACAAAAACACTATATACGTCATGTTTCGCCGGGCACTGAGTTGCGTAGTCATAGTAAGATTGCTTACACTTTCTAGCTGGCTGCCAAAACACAAAGGTTTTGCCCGGCGGTATGCGCGCGAATCATGTTATGATTTTCGTGTGACGTCAGAGGTCACCGTCTATATTGCGACCTTAATGTCCTTCCAGGTCAAATCGGTGGTCAGGTTAAGGCATGGTCTAGAATTAAAAGGTCTTGGGTGCAAATCCCACCTGGGGTGCTTGTTTTCATTGTTCCTGCTCAGTACTCGGAGAGCCGTGAGTAAATTATAACATACATTTTTCAATCTTTGTCATGCACACAATTATTACTGATTATTATTATTTTTATTTTTTATTTTTTATTTTTTAATTATTTAATTATTAAATTGTTGACTGTTGTGTTGTGTTGGGTTCCAAGGTTCACTTAACCAAATTACCAAGATTAAATCTTGTATTCTAGTTTTAAAATTCTAGCATCAGAGTTACTATTAGATATATTTTATCAACAAAAATATGTGTAAGTTACATTATGAAGGCTACAATTAAAATGGTTTTTAATAAATCATATGGTGTTCCTGTTCTATTTTTCTGTCTGACGACCCACCCCCACAATATGATAGTTTTTGTTTGTTATTATTGTTTTGCTAGTTTCATAATAACATGGAACATTTAGAACGCCAGGTGACAGCAGACATACTGGGAAAATTCATTGTTCACGGTATTTATGTGTATTCTAGAAACTATGCTCTGTAACAATGGAAATATACCTGGTAATTAGTTGTCGGCTAACCACCTGTTGATTTCTTTGCAATGTAAGCTACAAACCATCTACCTGTTGTTTGTCTGTTAGATTTAATCATAGTTAAAATGTTTGTTGAGCAATTAACTCTTACCAGCACCAAACTATGAATAGTGTGGAAGTGGAAGTTACGTAATTTCATTATGGAAAGGCACATCTTTGTGGACCAATGAGCAACCTCCATTTGACGTATAGCGCCCTACTCAAATGACGGCAATGTGCATGATGTCTGTTCACTTCACATTGACGAAGAGCCACGTCTCTACAAGGAACAAAAAACGCCCGATAAGACAGCATGGAGGAAGGGTAAGAAGTTGAAAACAGAGTTTGATGGACGAGTCAGTTTTACGATATCTTCAGCTAAAGATTATTATCACCAGACATTTTTTCCCCAAATAATTGTTAACAATTTGATAACATATTTTCCCTCCAAAACTGTCGTCCTCTGTAGAATGTTATTAAAGGGGGCAACCTTGACGCTTTTGAGTCTTGTAGTATTTGCCGTAATCTCCAAGGCCACCGGCTCACCATGGAACGAAGAGCAGCGATGGGTCTCGGAGAAGCTCGACCCCGCCCGGTACGACGTGGCAACGCGCCCGGTCAAGAATATCACAGATGTCGTCGAAGTCACCGTGGAAATGACCGTGTTTGGCATCAGTCTCGTAAGTTTCTTCGGGAAGTCATTCAAAAGACTTATTTTAAAGGCATTGTGCACTATTGGTAAATGCACAAAGCAATTGTTAGCATTAATAACTTTTAACAGAGAGCTGTTGAAAGTGTGTGAGGAGCGGCTCCCTCTGAAGTAACGTAGTTTTTGAGAAAGGGGTAGTTTCTCACTCAGCAAAATAAGAAAATACTTTAGATAATAAGCCTTTTATTATGCATCTAACATATTCTTGGGTAGATTTCTCAAAGAGGAAAGACTGCTCATCTCGAGTTAGGACGAGTTACTCGTCCAAAACTTAGGACTAGCTTTATGTTTTTTAGGATCATCTTTCTGATATCGACCACAGTTTTAAAAGGCAACTTTATGAAATCGGGCCCAGAGTGCGCATTGCGATGTTCAATTTACATTAAACGGAAACGATCTATCCCTGCCCATGTGATTGTATATTATTGTCTGTGTCTCTTCATTTATTGCAGGATTCGAGGAATCAAGAATTAAGTGCAAAGTCGGTGTCTAACATGGTAAGCCTCATTATACAAAAACAATCATCCTCTTAAAGACACTGGACACGTTTGGTAATTTTCAAAGACCGCTATTCTTAAAGACACTGGACACGTTTAGTAATTTTCAAAGACCACTATTCTCACTTGGTGTATCCCCAAAGCAGCAAATCTGTGAAAGTTTTGACTCATTTGGAACTCCCATGTTTCACACATTTTTGTGTGTTCAGATGCCTTATAAAGGGCTTCCGGCCCGAAGTGTTTTAACAATTGGACGAAAAGTTAACTCTCTAAAAAAAAATACGTTTAAAACTTTAGAGGGAGTCGTATCTCCCTGTACTACAAACAGCTCTCCATTGCTCGTTACCAGGTAAGTTGTATGCTAATAATTATTGCTTTTAGAAATTACCAATAGTATACATTGCTTAGCCTTTGTAGGCAAATTAGTCACTATGACTACAAAGAAGGCTTCGTGTCTCAAGTTGTGTACGTAGTGCATTAAATTCAGTGGCGTAAATAAATATTGAAAAGTAGGGGACATTTCCTGTGTGCCGTTAAAAGCACTGGACACTATTTGTTCTTCATCAAAATAATTGTTAGCATAAAAGCTTACTTGGTTACGAGTAATGGAGCTATTGAAAACACTGTAAGAAACGGTTCCCTCTGAAGTAACAGGGTTTTTGGAGAAAGAAGTAATTTCTCACTGAAATGTTTGAATTGGAATTCGAGGCATCTATCTGGAAGCACACAATTGTGCGACAAGGGTGTTCGTCCTTCCATTATTCTCTCACAGCTTCGACGACCAATTGAGTCCAACTTTTCACGATAAAAATGTTGAGATAGACCAAGTGCGAATAATGGGCTTTGACAATTACAAAAGAGTGCCTTTAATCGAGTGCCTTTAATCGAGTGCCTTTAATGTTTAACTTCATAACAGCACGCAGCGTGATGCTTCTTTCCTCCTTCAGTTCGGAAATGACCAGTGTAAAGTGGGAACGCTCGCCGAACACTCCTTGCTCAATAGTCTCCCGACGGGAGTTTTTCACGCAGAGCTGTCAAAGAAACAAACACAAAGTAAAAAGGCAAAGGTGTCCAGCGCCTTTAAAGCCATTTGACCCTTTCAGTAAATAGCATTGTCCAAAGGCCCACACTTCGTGTATCACAACTTACATATAACATAACAAACCTGTGAAAATTCAGGCTCAATCGGTCATTAGAGTCGGGAGAAAATAACGGGAAAACCCACCCTTGTATCCGCACGTTTCGCCGTGTCATGACATGTTAAAAATAAATCCGTATCGAGAAATGATATTGTTTTCTCAAAAAGTAAAGCATTTCATGGAATAATATTTCAAGAGAAGTCTTTCACCACTACCTCCTGTAAACCCTGTAAGTTATTAGTAAATCTGTGAACTTTTTTTTCTGTACCGAAAGGGTCCAATGGCTTCAAGTATCTTTCTCAACAATTTACATGGTTTCTCGAGGTTCGTTGAAATTGTTTTCAAGTTCTATATATTTTATTTAGGGTTGGGAAGATAAACGGCTGAGCTGGAACACAAGCGAGTACGGTGGGATGGAGTCCATTGTCGTAAAAGCCAATAGGGTGTGGTATCCAAACATCTTAATCCTGAACGCGTAAGTTTGGTTTTCTTTTAAAGACAGTGGACACTATTGGTAATTGTCAAAGACCAGTCATCTTACTTGGTGTATCTCAACATATGCATAAAATAACAAACCTGTGAAAGTTTGAGCTCAATTGGTCATCGAAGGTGCGAGATATGAATGAAATAAAAAACACCCTTGTCACACGAAGTTGTGTGCTTTCAGATGCTTGATTTCGAGGCCTAAAATTCTAAACTTGAGGTCTCGAAATCAAATTCGTCGAAAATTACTTCTTTCTCGAAAACTATGTCACTTGAGAGGGAGCCATTTCTCACAATGTTTTACACTATCAACGTCTCCCCATTACTCGGTACCAAGTGAGGTTTTATGCTGATAATTATTTTGAGTAGTTACCAGTAGTGTCCACTGCCTTTAAATTATTGGGGACTTTATTGATGAAGATGAGACTAACACCTTTTCAACAACAAAACTACTTTCTTAACTGGGACAACAACTTACTAGCAATACTGCCACAATATATTGCCCACAAATGCCCACGGCTGTTCTCCTCGCTTGTTTTGCTTAGCAATTACATTTTCTGCTAAATACTGTCATGAAGTTGGGCTGATGATATGCCAAACGCGAAATTAGTGTTATTTATTTCTCATCAAATATGACATTTCAGACAGAAATATTTCGAGGGGATATTGTTTGTGCTCATCATTAGACCGTGTAAGTTTTAACGTAAATCTGTGACCTAGGATGAGTTTTGTTTCTATTACAAATTATTCTGTAATGTTCCCTTAGTATCATATCAGAAGACTATATTGTGTGTAACTTTTTATTGCAGAATTAGTGGTAGCACATTAATCCCAAGTGATACGGAACTCCTGATTACGAATGAAGGTGCAATCTTTGTAAGTGTATCTCGTTACCTCAGCACGCAATGCTATCTCAATCAGGAATTATTCCCCTATGATACCCAAGTTTGTTGGATTTATCTCGGTATAAGAGGCACCCCAAGTGACGTCGTGTCTCTGACTGCATTGCAACACGGTCAGAACGAAGCGTTGATCGCAGAAACAACAAATTGGGAGCTAAAGAACGTCTCTCTCGTAGACACGTCCGCCCCCGCATGTATCGAGCACAGTGCCTCGGTGTCGTGCCGGCATGTCGCACTGGTATCAACATACATCTGCATTAAGCGCTTGGGAGGGTACTACGTGTACACGGCTATAATCCCCGTCAGTATTCTGACAGTGATGGCTTCGTTTGTCTTCTTGCTGCCCTCTGGATGTGGAGAGAAGCTCTCCTTCAGCGTTTCGGTCTTCTTTGGATTCGTCATCTTCCAGTTGGTTCTGCTTGATGGTCTGGCAGAGACGGGAGACGGCAAGCCATCTATTCTGGTACGATACGTCATGTTTACCTTTGTATTGACTGGTATTGCTGTAATAGAGTCAGCAATCACCCTCATCCTACGCAATCAAAACGACAATCCCGAGGCGAGACTTCCAGTCAACAAAGTAGAGCCCTTGAAGAATGACAATGAGCCACAAGATGACAGCGAGGTAACTTTGCACGGGCTTCAAATAGCGGTAAGATTGCAATACCCGTCTTTGACCACCATCTTTGATGTAAAACAATGGAAAAGTGCACGAGTGTACACTCTGCGCACAACTCTCAGCCAATGATAGCCTCACACGCCTCACATCAAAGATGGCAGTCAATAACGTCATGTGCAGCTTATAATAGCTGACAATCCCCACAGCTTATTCTGCAAATTGACTAATATTGTTTTGAAGTTAATATGTTTTGTTGTCTTTACAGAAAAGTGTACCTCGTAATTGGGAGAAGATAGCTGTTTATGTCGACCGAATCTCATTTGTCCTCTTCTGGATTGTCTACATTACTGTCTTGATCACACTTGTTGCTGAGTTACTTGATGATCCTGGGTGTCCCGAATACTTGTAGACGTAACGCCCGCTTCAGGCAGGCGCGAATCCAGAGTCGCGCCGAACCAAATTCTGATTTCCCAGTACATGAAAAGTTCGACGTCTGAAACAGTTAGGGTGATCGACTGTTGCAGTTGTTCGGAACGACTCTGGGGCACCTTGGTTTCAAACGTTGATCTTGTCATGAGCCGAGCCAATTTAAATGTGATGATAAGTTCGCCTGTCTGAAACCAAAATTGATAACAGCGCGAGTAAAAGCAGCCAATAAAATTATGTTTCAACATCCTATATACGATACTGTTGTAGATCTGCTGTAGATGTCTAGTAGTCACAATAAGCTACCGTTGTTACAGATATTGTTTGTTACTATAATATGCGTAATATATTAATTTTGTATTGTGTAATTATTTATTTTGTATCTTGGTAGGGTCTGAAACAATCATGATGACAGTTTGTTAATTTTTGTCTTGACCCGTACACCTTTAAATGTATGTACTATAAGGAAGCTTCGCCACTCGCGTGCGTGGTCTCCTCTTCCAGTCGCTTGCGGATCGCGGCTCTCTCCAAGCCACGCAGGCCTTGGCAAACGGCTAGATGCGCCATAGCTCACCACCATCTTCATCATGTTCGGAGATTTAAAATAAAATAAAATTTAATTATTACTGATGCATTGCGCTATTGCGCAGCCTATTTAAAGACAGTGGGCACTATTGGTAATTGACCAAGGCCAGTCTTCTCACTTGGTGTATCTCATCATGTGCATAAAATATCAAACCTGTGAAAATTTGAACTCAATTGGTCGTTGACGTTGTGAGATAATAATGAAAGAAAAAAACACCCTTGTCACACGAAATCGTGTGCATTTAGATGGTTGATTTCAAGACCTCAAATTCTAAACTTGAGGTCTCGAAATCAAATTCGTGGAAAATTACTTCTTTCTCACTGTCTTGCTTTATTCTACTGCCGTGGAGTAGATAATCGGAGGTTCGGGAGACTTCTCAGTTCTGAAAAGAACTGTCCTGCTTTTTAACTATTACCAGGGCGGATGGTATAGAAATTAGACTGGACAACTACTTTAGCTTATAGGATCGTAATTAACTGTACTGCCGCGGAGTCAGTTCTGAAATTGGTCTCAACGTTTCGACTAGCTTGCTCTAGTCATCGTCAGGTAACATCATGTTCTTCTTATTATCGAATTAGAATGTGAGAACAATATCACACATGAAGACTAGTAAACTTTGTTTAAAGGCACATACACGTTTGGTATAGTTGTAAAAGACTTAAGCATCAAATAACAAATCTGTGAAAATTTCTGCTCAACTGGTCATCGAATTTGCAAGAGAATAACGCAAGAAAAAACACCCTTGTTGCATTAATTTATGTGCTTTCAGATGCATAATAAAAGGTTGGAAAAACTGTTGTTTAATTGAGACGAATTTTAATTAAAATCTCCAAGCTGGAATAAAAACAAAAATTCAAATCTTCAGGAGACAATTTTTTGGGGTGAGGTTTCTATCACCAAACATCGAACTTGTTTGTTTGTGAATTATAACAGAGGGCGCACCTGTATAAAAAATAATGCATTTCTACCACAGGCAGTTGGTTTTTGATTTTAATAACAATCCTTGCGAGAGAGTTGCTCAGTGTAAACACCATTAAATTGTTAATGTATGCGCCCCGAAGCAGGTCACCGAGCATGTACTGTGATGCATTGGATACTTCACCACAGTCGCCAGCAAACATCTTACCTAATAACAGCTTCAATACTAATTGTCTTCAGAGTGAGAAGGGGAATTATAATTCTACCTTGAGTCGGGCGACATAGAGGAGGCGATCAAAGGAGTATAGAGTGAGTGCAAGTTGTTTGATTTCTCTCTAAAAAAAATGTGTAACAGATGTTAAAGGAACACGTTGCCTTGGATCGGACGAGTTGGTCTATAACAAATGTTTTGTAACCATTAATTGTTATAAAATGCATATGGTTGGAAAGATGTTTTAAAAGTAGAACACAATATTATTTGCCTCGAAATTGCGTGGTTTTCCTTTAACTTTGCGAACAAACACGGTCGGCCATTTGTGGGAGTCAAAAATTTGACTCCCACGAATGGCCGACCGTGTTTGTCGACGAGGTAAGAGGAAAACCACGCAATTTCGAGTGATACTTGTGTGGATCATTATATTATACTTTTAAAATATCTTTCTAATCATATTATAACAAACGGTTACAAATGCTTTTCAAAGACCAACTCGACCGATCCAAGGCAACGTGTTCCTTTAAATTTCCATAGCGATAAAGAATATTGATTTCACTGATGTGTACTCCGTTCTTTCCCGAGTTCCTTAAAAACAAATCACATGCATTTTATTACTCGGGCGGGATTCGAACCCACGACCTTTGCAACCCTAGAGCAGTGTCATAGGCCCTACCAACTGACAAGACAATTAGTGTACTTGTCAAAACAAAATTCATTTAAAGACACTGGACACTATTGGTAATTGTCAAAGACCAGTCTTCTCACTTGGTGTATCTCATTATAATATGCATAAAATAACAAACCTGAGAAAATTATGAGCTCGATCGTCGGAGTTGCGAGATAACTATGAACGAAAAAAAGCACCCTTGTCACACGAAGTTGTGTGTTTTCAAGTGCTTGATTTGGAGGCCTCAAATTCTAAATTCGTGGAAAATTACTTCTTTCTCGAAAACTATGTCACTTCAGTGGGAGCCGTTTCTCACAATGTTTTATACTATCAACCTCTCCCCAATACTCATTACCAAGTAAGGTTTTATGCTGATAGATATTTTGAGTAATTACCAATAGTGTCCACTGCCTAAACGCTTCACGAACAATAATTGTTTAGACAAAGCTGTAAAATAAACGTGAATCTGTTGAGGTCTCTTGAAGTTCGACTGACTACCAGCAAAAACAAATAATAAACGTTGTTCATTATGTATGCATGACTACACCTGTTTCATAGTTACACACTGAAGTTTATGGGGAGTGATATTATGTCAAAGTAAAACAAATTTCACAGTTTCATATTTGACTGCGTATCCGTATAGCTGGTTATTGCGTTTTTGCTAGCATCTTATTCTGTTGTATAGATGTTGGTGAAGAGGTAATGTCTCACAAGAATACTTGGAAAGGACTGTAAGCCTGAGCCATGTTTCAGGCTTCTGAAAGCACTAAAATTTGTAGTGTATTTGCCGTGTTTTCAGGTTATTGCACAACATGATAATCAAATGTAGCACTTTCAAGACTAACTAGTAAAACGTATATATATGTATAATACTAATGTATTATTAGTCAGTCATTAAAGCTATAGTGGTCACTTTCGGTAAACGGCATTGTCCATGGCCCACACTTCGCGTGTCACAACTATTATATAAAATAACAAACCTGTGAAAATTTAGGCTCAATCGGTCATCGGAGTCGGGAGAAAATAACGGAAAAACCCACCCTTGTTTCTGCACGTTTCGCCGTGTCATGACATGTGTTTAAAATAAATCCGTAATTCGCTATATCGAGAATTGATATTGTTGTAATATAATGTTTTCTCAAAAAGTAAAGCATTTCATGAAATAATATTTCAACAGAAGTCTTTCACCATTACCTTCTGTGAACCCTGTAAGTTATTTGTAAATCTGTGAACTTTTAATGTGTTTTCTGTTTCGAAAGTGTCTAATGGCTTTAAAGTACTATATTATTTTAATGCCCTCTTTGCAATCATTCGTATCCACAAGTATGGACTGGCTTTAGACTTCTTAGAATATAAAGAGAGTGAAACGTTTCGCCCATGAGATTTTGAGAAAGAACAAATGAAAGCTATTAAATTATTAATGGAAGCGTGCTGTTTTCGACTCCCGTTTATACAAATGCCTCAAGATCAGAGTTGACATAATACGTGATATATCATTGTACGCGTTTATTAAATCAATTAGTATTTTGGGGTCAAGGACGAATTAACTCCTTCCATTACTCGTATCCGGGCTGCTTTTTGGTCAAGCAGAGAGTTCATGTTGATGTGAATTGATGGGGCCTTTTAGAGCTGCTGCTGTTCGTTCATTGATTGAAAAGCAAAGGTAGATTAGAGTCGCCATTAATAACATAAAGTCACATGATGAAAGATCACTCAGCCTTGACAGTGAGAGCAGTGATGAGTCTATTACATGGTGTTACCGCAAACTCTTCTATAGCCTTGACACAGTGAGAGTAGAGAATAGTATTTAACGAAACAGTTTCAGAACTCTATATAATAATTTCAACAGCTAAAAATTCACTCTCAAATTGTTTCAGAATGATAATGAGAGCAATCTTGACGCTTTTGAGTCTTGGAGTATTTGCCGTAATCTCCAAGGCCACCGGCTCACCATGGAACGAAGAGCAGCGATGGGTCTCGGAGAAGCTCGACCCCGCCCGGTACGATGTGGCAACGCGCCCGGTCAAGAATATCGCAGATGCCGTCAATGTGACAGTGGAAATGGTTCTGGTTAAAATCGTCGGACTCGTAAGTTTCTTACACGACTCGGAAAGGGCGGGAGACCTTTTCAGTTCTGATCCTATAGTCTTTGGTGATTCTGTCTTCGCTAAGTTGATGAACACCACGATTGTGTGGGAACTTTTTCTTTCTTCCATTAATTGGTGCACCGTGTGTCTATTGCAAACTGTGTAAGATTTGAATTAACAATATTATGTAGTTTCATGTTAGACACCGCAACCCCGTACATGTAAATTAATTGATGTCATTGTCTCTGTATCTTTTGCAGGATTCAAAGACTCAACTATTAACAGCCGTAACTTCATCTAACATGGTATGCCACTTTATTTATCCTCGTATAAAATATGTTAAAACTATACTTTCAGCATCAAGTTTGATATGTTTGATTATTTTTTTAAAGGGTTGGGAAGATAAACGTCTTAGCTGGAACACAAGCGAGTACAGTGGGATGGAGTCCATTGTCGTTCAAGCCAATATGGTGTGGTATCCAAACGTCTTAATACTGAATGCGTAAGTTATTTTTCATTTATTTTTTTAAGCAAGGGCCCAATTCGCCTGAACATGTGACGGCACTTGAGCAAGTTCGAGTGTGCACAATGGTTAAATACAGGTTGACCATTTTGACTCGAACACAGGCTCACCTGGTAGACCATTTGGAACCAGCCTCGAGCCCATGGTTTCTTCACTGGTCCCAACATCATGTTCCATTCTAACATGTGTTAAGCGCAGAGGGGAACCAGTGACACTTTGGCGAAAAGGTTGAAGGTTGACTAGACTAGCAAACGAGTCGTTCGGGTGAGTACGTCACTGCGCATGTGGTCTGTGGTCGACCACTGGTGGACTAAATGTGCGCACTCGAACTTGCTCTTTATGCCTCGTGAATTACGCCAGAGAGTGTCCTCTAGCCTAGGTCAATACCCGCCCATCTTCACCTCCACCTACATTCATGTGCAGACGACCGAGAGTGCAGGTGCCAAATGTCACCTCGGACCAAACTACCTCCATAGACCAATCAAGACACTATGGGTGCGTTCGTTTAG